>NC_048218.1:131455856-131654403 GCF_002007445.2 Ailuropoda melanoleuca | reverse complement strand
AAAAAAAAATCATCCTGCATCTTTCAAGTATTTGATGGCAGCAATAATTTCTGCAATTGCCCATGATTTGTCATTAATTTTCACTTACTGTTTTGGTAGAGGGGAGCACTTGCTAGCTGCTACTTTTCTCATCCTGCTATATATAGAAACTACTATATAGTTTTCTTCCATAGGTTCGGAAGCCAATGCAGAGACTCTATCAGTAGCTGATTATTTCTATTTCAACCTAGCTTTCAGGAACTGGAATAAGAATCACAAAGTGTCAGAAGGACATTGGCCCAAACTCCATTTAATGCCTGATCACAGTAAAACCAAACTCTGACTCTGACTCAGTTCAGGTCTCTGATCACTAAACCTAGAGATTTTATCAGATATCCAGATGAAGTACAGGTCATAAAAACCAAGTGCAATTTACTTGGCTACTCAGTTCTCCAGACCTAGACCCTCCCAGTACAGCCACTCTGCTCCACACAGCTGCCCTTTACGGGGATTGCACCTCCTTGTCTCTGGCAGTTGAATGCTGCCACCTGGCTTCTGCCATTTTGAGATCCCTTTACCCTTTAAAACCAGGGAGTCCATTTCAATGGCACTTTCTCTCATAGTCTAGATCAGATGGCAAGTTACCACCACGCTCTCCAAAGACACTAGGGTTACCTATCCCTCCAAACTTTGGTGAAGGGAGTAGTCTCTATAAACTCTTCTCAGCTTAACAATAAGGGCATATACGTGAGAGTTTCCCAAGGTTAATAGTCAACAGCAAGCTTATGTCCTTAAACTTTTAGATTCACTAGTCTACATTATTCTAAGTCCTGGAACTTCACACTTCATCTAATTTAGGTCACTGCTATGTTCAGATTTAAGTCAACACACTGAGCAAAATGAGAGTCACTCTTAGCCGTTCGTAGAAGCGCGGTTACTTCAGAATGTCCGGCAAGGGCACCCCTTCTGCAATCGAACCTTGTGTATGTTTTTATTTGTTATTGTTTTTGTTTTATTTTGTTTTGTCCTGCTGTAAAACCCTTAGAATCATTTTTACTGGCATTCTTCTTTGGTTTCTATAAAAATAAATTGGGAAAATATTGCTTTTGTTTTATCGTCTATGCCACCTCCTCCTGGATTAGACCTGGTGATCATCCCCCTCATCCTGTGCTAAGCTTCTAATTCTGGGTCTGAAAGCAGCAAAAGGGGGGGGGGTGGGTCTTGAACAGAACTGGCATTTCCTTGTAAGAGGATGCTTCATGGAGGTCATTTAGAATCATCAGGTGAAGTGAGGTTAATGTCCCCAGAGAGGCAAAGAGGGGCTACTTCTGATGGAAAGTAAAGATCAGTTGAAGTAGGCAGTTTAAATTCCTCACATTTATTGGAATCCATTGGAAGGTTCTTATTTAGATTCTTAGATAGTCTACTCCTTCCTAATCAATACCCCAACTTTTACGTATGAGACAAAGCATTGTTAAAATTCCATTTGCCTTGTAAATCTGCAACTCATGAGATCAAATCTTATTTCTGGTTCTGTATTTAGTAGCTCCATAGCTATAAATTACTAAAATTATATATTTTTAAGAGCAGTCATGAACTGGTTCTCCAACTGTGCCAGTAGCACAATGGACACTTTATTTCCTATTTGCTGTTTTCTTTGGACTTGACCAGCGTTTCATTCTCCACTGATGACAGTCAAATCACCTTCCAATGACAAATCCCAGCTTCCCACCTGTGAGAGCCTGTTTCCTGGATTCATATTCTTATATCATATGTCGTATCAGATAAGGTTTGCTCAGAAAAACAGAAAACATACTATTATGAGCTGGAAGACAATAGAGGAAATTAGAAACTTACAAAAGAGTTTGAAAATCAGGGTTGGAGGTGATGGCAAAAATCTGCTCAATTCAAAGAAACCATGAAGTGAAAAATTGCAAGAAACTACTCCTTATTTCCTAAGCTGCCATCAGCATCAAAGTGGGTGATCCAACAGGAAAACACTCAGAAAATGGTGGAAAATCTCCATCTGTTCTTTCATAATCCTACAAACCTATTTACTGTTTCTCATTCAATAACGGTGCTTCCTTCCCTTCTTCCTGTTAGAAGACAAATCTCTGTGGGTTTCTCCCATTTCTACACATCTGATTGACTGATTTAATTGCAGATTATCTTTTCAAGGATGTTTATGTAGCAAACAGCCTTGGAAGACAGAAATAGTTTCTCCCTTCAGGGCAAAAGCCGTATAGCATTACTGCTTATATTAAAATATTCAGGTGCCTTAAGCTCAGAGTTACTCTCCTGTAACCCACCCCACTATAGTGTAGGTATCATCCAGTCCTGTGCGTCTTGCAGAACCAAAGCAAATGCTGATTATCTGGCTTCTGCCGTTGTTCTGAATGATATAGTCCTTTATCTCTGATTGGAGTTTCATGTCCTCTACCAACTCCTATAAAACACTGGCAGACTAATTTGTTAACTTGCAAGTGGGGTCAAATTTCCAGTTCTTGACACTAAATTTCATATCTCATAGGAGGACTTTTGATTTCTGCAATATAGGAAAATAGTATAAAAACAATGAAAGCTTAATAAATATGCCTGCCCAACCCCTCAAAAAAAAAAACCACCCGACAACTTTCATTTAATACCATTGTAAAAAATACTTTAAATTTTGGTTTTTAGTTCATTTTTTATACCTCATTAACTTTATTTTTTATCTTTATTAAGCCCTCACTTACACATGCTCATTCACACTGTCTCATTTATATACTCATGGGACAACTGAATTCCTACTATCTGCTAGATTTTAAGTTTAAAAGTATGACAGAAAACTTACATTACCTCTATTTCATTGGGGTTTTTTTTCTATTGTTTATGTTTTTTAGTTTCCTAAATTGAACGCTTCCAATAGTTTACAACTAACTATGGCTTTAGTTACCATTCCTATTTTTAATCTGAAGTATCCTTATCTTCATAACTTTCTGAATTATGGCACTTCTCAGTACCAAGTTTAGGAGAAAAGAGTTGCACAATTTGTTAAAAAAAAATCTGAGTCTTCTTCGCTTTCATTTCTATGAGTTGATCAAAGAATAGTCTGAAAGGGTGCCACTGCTGAATGGGTGCTGATAGCCTAGTATATACAGTATCAAGTGACCCAGATGTTGCCCTTTCTGAAACGTAGATTTCCTGTCTTCAGAAAATCTAGGAGTCATCCCAAAGCCTTCATTGTAAATGAGAGTGCCTAATTGTCTGGGGCTTTTACCTTTGCACTTTCATCTTCCTACAGCATCATTTCCTTGAAGCTTGATTCCTGCTGGGTCAAATTCCACTGGCATCAATCCATCTATCAGAGACATTATAAACTTTCACATGAATCCAACATTCTCTACATACTTTCTTTTTTTTTTTTTTAAGATTTACTTATTTATTTATTCGACAGAGATAGAGACAGCCAGCGAGAGAGGGAACACAAGCAGGGGGAGTGGGAGAGGAAGAAGCAGGCTCATAGCGGAGGAGCCTGACGTGGGGCTCGATCCCATAATGTCGGGATCATGCCCTGAGCGGAAGGCAGACGCTTAACCGCTGTGCCACCCAGGCGCCCATACATACTTTCTTAATTGGATCACTGTTGTCCCCTACGTAGACTTTGGATACTGGCTAACTGCCGCTGAATTTCTTTGGAATTACATGTCCCTCTGCCACCCATCTGTAAACTAGCTTCTATGTTATAGTTAAATTAATCATAGAACCCTATCACCAAGACAGATTCCTCAATATCTTACCATCTCCCATCTTTTATTGCCTTAAAGACTATTTTTGACTGCCTCAAAAAACCCCCAAAAAATGAAGCCCCAAAAAGCCCTTGATCTCCTTGCTTCCTGTTTTTCCTTCCCAGAGAGAATAGTTGAATTAATTTTAAAACACAATTTCAGAAATAAAAAGTTACATCTCACTTCCAGCTGAAATCAATCAGAGCAACAGCAGTTATCCACCAAATATAGAACAGCAGAATATCTAATACTTCCTAAAGTCAGAAACTTTTGTTGTTTTCTGAAAGAGGAACTAGAGGTTTCCCACACTCTCTCCCACTTAACCTTTCAAGAATAAAATGATTTCTTCTGAAGAGTCCTATGGAATCCCTCTCCTTAGCCGTTGTTTGGTTCCCCTTGGCAAAGAATATCCAAGTCTGCTAGTTAAAGCAATAAGAGCAGATTTTGCTCAGGAGCTATTGAACTAGGAGAAAAGACACCTCAGTATAGAACTGGGCTCAATTTTGAATACAAGGAAAAGTGAGAATTTATAGCCAAGGAGCAGGTGGGGTCTTAGTGGATGGAAAATTACTAAGAGGAAAGAAGAAGAGTAGGGGGATTCTAGCTAAATCAACCTGCCAGGATTCTTGCTCAAGGCAGAACGGGATGCTTAGACCTCAGCTGGGGGCTGATGGAGGAGGAGGAGTTTGGTCAGATAGCAAGGGTGATCAGGTGTCAAAAGTGGGAATTCTGACTAAAATGACTTGCCAGGACTCTTGCTAAAACTGGGCTTCTGTAGAACACACCCAAGGACAGAGTCTAGTCTGGCTCAGAAGAACCTTACCAAAGTTTGGTAAATAAGAGAATAGTCATCATTCTCTCTTCTTGTTCAAGAGACATTCTTCTTTCCTTTGAAGAATCCAAGTCTACTTCTCATTTGATCTCCTTTTGTTTATTAAGGACCAACTGCAGCCTCTGTCGGAACTTGGTAGTAGGGTATATTTGCCAGATGGTGCTAGCAGTCAGCATTCATGAAGGCAGTTCATGAAAATAAAAGAAAACAAGGTCTCGTCATCAGAAAACCAGTTTCTGAGTCCAGAGTACAGCCAACCTGTCGAGGAGATTTCTAGATGCTGGTCTCAAGAACATCAGTGGCAATCCAGTGGATTCCCTACTTTGCAGTATGAATGTCTTTGGTGATGGCATTCCAGTGAACTTTCTGAGTTGCCCACAGAGCGGCAGGCAGGAAGGTTGCTCATCTGTGATCTGTTGTGGTGATTTCTTTGACGTTTATGTCAAGTCCTCCAGTTTCAGCTTCCAGGGCTTCAGGAACAGAGCAGTTCTCATTTTCAGTGATGCCGAGACACAACAGTGGAAGAAGAATTAGAAACATCAATTTAAAGAGTTGTAGCCAGATATCAGAGGAACTGAGAGAATTGAGAAACCACAAGGGCACACCATAGCTTTCCAATGAAACAGAGCTCCTCTCTACCGTCCCTCCCTTTTTTTCTTATTTACTAGACTTATTTTAGTCTAATCTCATTATATTTGTCCTGAGCTTTTACATAAGTGAAGCAAAAACGATGATTGACAACATAAGCCTTTTTGAGCTTGCTTTGCTGTAATTTTTCATAAGGAATGTCAGATTAGACTTTTTAAAACCTCTCAAGGCTAGAAAGCCAAACCAAGGACTCTCGCTTACCTAAGAAGAACACCCCAAAATAGTCCACAGCTCTTCAGTGGAAAGCTTGGCAGGGAAATTTAAGAACAAAGCTTAAATTAGCAGGAGTTATGCCCTGCCCAATTTGTGGGAGAGTTCAAGGGACCCCCCGTAAGAGAAACTGCAGAAAGGGCTGGAGCAGGGTAGCTTCAGGAACTCTCAGAACTGACCATTGGTTTCCTTCCTGAACAAGGCTCTACCCTGAGAGAGACTGCTTGGGGTAGGAATAAGAATTGATCAGGAAAGAGACAAAAGTGATGGAAGAAGACAATGGTCTAAAAGCCAGAATGGAAATACTGAGCATGTGTGTGGATGTTTTGAACTTTACGGCATGGCTGGGTGGATGAACCACAAGTGTTTGTGTCTTTCCTTTGGATCTGGTCTGATTCCCCAGAATATTCTTTTCCAATATTCTGCCTTGTAGCTAAAGGTCTGGCTATGGGTTCTGTGAGTTGAGTGGAGAAGGAAGGCGGGGGTTTTAGGCCAGCCTACAACGTGCGTCAAGTCACTGCATCCCCTGGTTTCTGTGTGATAACAACATTATCACTTGTGCCATTTGATTCACACTCCAGAGACCCTCGATCTTACCTTTTCCAGGAAATAAATCCCTTGTCTTTTGTCCAGTGGATTAGTTGGGGGGAGAAACTACAGATTTAACTGGTTTTTGAACAGTTTTCCCCAATTTCCCTCATTTTAGCTTTTTACCCTTTACTCCTAGACCCTGAGGCACAGGGTGTCACCTATTCCTGGCATTTCTTTTAAATATTTATTTATTTATTTATTTGAGAGAGAGAGAGGGAGAGTGTGTGAGTGGGGGGAGGGGCAGAGGGAGAGAATCTCAAACAGACTCCCTGCTGAGCACGAAGCCTGATGTGGGACTCCATCTCATGACTCTGAGATCATGACCTGAGCCAAAACCAAGTCGGACACTTACCCAACTGAGCCTCCCAGATGCCCCTATTCCTGGCACTTTTGATGATTCTTTGCTTCAAATCAGGGGGCTTCTCTGATCGCTCAGACCCCTGCTGCCTGATGGTTCCTCTTTCTCAGGACTGCTCAGTAAGTTACCACAGGTTCACCTGTTTCCCAGCCTGCAATGTGCATTGCCGTTAGCTTTGTAAATGTCATAGAGTTCCCCAGGTCTCTAAATCTCAGTTCTTTTATTATACTGCTTAAGATCTGCATATACTCCTGAGAACCTCTATTGGTCATTTGACAGTACACTCCCGAGTAGATCTCTGAGCTACCCATGGAAGGGACTTCCACAAAAGGGCTGTAGATGTGCCAGGAGATACAGATCACTTTAATCCTTGAGGTGGCTAGGTTGGGCCTGGGATGGTCTCCAGGGACCCAGCCCTGAGTTTTATAGACAATAGCCCTAGCAGAGCAAGCCTGAAATTGTGCCCAAGGTCTCTGCAAGCAGCGAACAGCCAGTACTTACTGCTCTATAATAAGGAAGGAAATCCTTTACCACCTGGACATCTCATCGGTGGCCACTGTGGATGTGGGTTCCATCGAACTGCTACAAGGTGAGTGTCCCAGGTGCCCAAAGAGCATGGTCTGCAGACCAAGGTTAGGGGTCAGATCTAAAACTGTCCTCACATCTATCAGAGGGTTCTGCTCATTTTGCCATCCAGGTGCATTTTTAGAGCCGTCTAAGCTGGTGGCCAAGTCACAGCAATGTGTATGTAATCCTGCAAATGAGAGATTTGCCATTATATTGAAAGTCTTGATTTGAAAAAGTTTGAATGGATTTAAAATCTGTTACAAGTATCCCAAGAATTTTTATCATTACTAATAAAATAAAAAACACATATAAGATCCTTTAAATACAATTTCAATAGTTCCAAATTTTTAAATAGTTTTAAAATGTGTTTAAGTGATTTTTCATCTATCTATGTGAACAAAGAATTTCCTTGGTGGAGACTATCAAGAATTTGAAAAGATCATTAAAAGGTCTCGAGAAGAAGCTGTGTGTAGCCCTTTCAAGCATAAACCCTAATTTGTTTTTAACAGATGTAAGCTCAAGTTTCTCCTTTAAAGTTTAAAACATGTTATTTTCAAGTTGCATATACATTCACTATCTGAATTTCCCCCAAAACTTTGTGCTTTATTTCCTTTCATATCAAAACTGTCCTGAATTTTCACCAAGCTCCATATGGAAGCCCTTGGCTCCCTTCAGTTTATCTGTGTCTTTGACTGGATCCCTGGGAAACAGCTGCTGAGACAGAGAACTCCAGGCAGATTTCCTGGGAAATGCCTCCAGGAGAGACACCTGTACGGAAGGAGGCAGGACTGCACAGAGGGGGCCGCTGACCCACAGGGCAGGGACAGCGGAGGCCTCAGCTGACCGCCCTCAGAACTCTGTTGCTGTGATCACCCTCTGAGTTGTCTCAGATTGATGTAGGGGGCTGGGGCTATGAACCCCCATATCAGCCATACGTTACACCTGCTGGGTGGGTGTGTAATCTTGGGTGAGACACAATGTGACACGTGGGAAGCCCCCATCCCCACCAGCTTGCAGAGGAGTAGGTCAGCCCAGCACCAGGCACCAAAGAATTCGCCCTCGCCGAGTGCTCAGGGATGCCCGGCTAGGTTATCTTTGGGACTGACTTGACTACTTACCTTCCTTAGGCTTCTACTTAGCAGCATTCATTTGGATTATGGTTGACTCTTGAACAACATGAGGGTTAGGGGTGCTGAGCCCCCCAACCCCACATCAAAAATCTGTGTATAATTTTTGAGTCCTCGAAAACGTNTCAGGGATGCCCGGCTAGGTTATCTTTGGGACTGACTTGACTACTTACCTTCCTTAGGCTTCTACTTAGCAGCATTCATTTGGATTATGGTTGACTCTTGAACAACATGAGGGTTAGGGGTGCTGAGCCCCCCAACCCCACATCAAAAATCTGTGTATAACTTTTGAGTCCTCGAAAACGTAATTACTAATAGCCTACTGTTTTTTTGTTTGTTTGTTTGTTTGTTTTCTTTTTTTTATTTTTATTTTTATTATATTATGTTAATCACCATACAGTACATCCCCGAATTCCGATGTAAAGTTCAATGCTTCATTAGTTGCGTATAATACCCAGTGCACCATGCAATACGTGCCCTCCTTACTACCCATCACCAGTCTATTCCATTCCCCCACCCCCTCCCCTCTGAAGTCTTCAGTTTGTTTCTCATAGTCCATAGTCTCTCATGTTTCATTCCCCCTTCTGATTACCCCCCTTTTCTTTATCCCTTTCTTCCCCTACCGATCATCCTAGTTCTTATGTTCCATAGATGAGAGAAATCATATGATAATTGTCTTTCTCTGCTTGACTTATTTCACTTAGCATTATCTCCTCCAGTGCCGTCCATGTTGCAGCAAATGTTGAGAATTCGTTCTTTCTGATAGCTGAGTAATATTCCATTGTATATATGGACCACAGCTTCTTAATCCAGTCATCTGTTGAAGGGCATCTCGGCTCCTTCCATGATTTGGCTATTGTGGACAATGCAGCTATGAACATTGGGGTGCATATGGCCCTTCTCTTTACTACGTCTGTATCTTTGGGGTAAACACCCAGTAGTGCAATGGCTGGGTCATAGGGTAGTTCAATTTTTAACTTTTAGGGACCTCCACACTGTTTTCCAGAGTGGCTGTACCAACTTGCATTCCCACCAACAATGTAGGAGGGATCCGCTTTCTCTACATCCTCTCCAACAATTGTTGTTTCTTGCCTTGTCTATCTTTGCCATTCTAACTACTAATAGCCTACTGTTGACCAGAAGCCTTACTGTTAATACAAACAGTTGATTAACATATATTTTGTATGTTATATGTATCATAGGCTGTGTTCTTATAAAATAAGCTTGAGAAAATAAAATGTTAAGAAAATCACTAGGAAGAGAAAATCATTAACAGTACTTACTATATTTAGATTAAAAAAACCCCAAATTCTTACATAAGTAGGCCTTGCAGTTCACAGCCATGTTGTTCAAGTGTCAACTTTCTTTATATCGGGCCTACTGTTCTGTTTTTTTTTTTAAGATTTTTTTTATTCATTAGAGAGAGAGCACAAGCAAGGGTGTGGAGCAGAAGGAGATGGAGAAGCAAGCTCCCCACGGAGCAAAGAGCCCAATGCGAGACTCTATCCCAGGACCCTGGGCTCATGACCTGAGCCAAAGGCAGACACTTACCCGACGGAGCCACCCAGGTGCCCCTCGGGCCTACTTTTCTGAACTCCTCTCCCTCCTGAGTCTTCATCAGGATTGTGAATGATAGCTCTATGTATTTTTCATAGCACTTCTTACTATCTAATATTATAAATTAATTTATATGTTGTCACATCTTTGTTGCTACCATTATAACGTAAAAATGTAAGAAGATGTTGACAGCTTCATTCACTACTGGAACACTGGTATATAGCAAACTCTCAATAAATACTCACTAGATGAGTGATAAAATAAATGAATGAATGCACTCCCTCTCTTTTTTCTTATCATTCTCTTTTTTACTTTACATATTGCTTCTCAGTATTTCATTTCACTTTAAAATGTACTTGAGTGGCAAGGCCACAAAGCCAAATCTAGTAACTCCCTTGGACATCAAAGGAGTTCAGATTCTTGAAAGATTACCTGGGGAGTTGCTGTCCAAAACTGTACTGTTTACATTTGAAGGAATATCATTTCCTTAATTTCAACCTGTACTTGCCTCAAATTTTAAAAAGTGCTTTTTTTGTATTATAATTTATATGCAAGAATAGAATTCTTAGTTCTGTAGAAAATGAAGTTCCCTGTGTCCATACGTTTTTCAACTGGGTAATTGCTACCTTCTCTTGAGTGTATTTAGAACTGAGGAACACAGGCTCATGAATATTTTCCATTTCTTATCTCTTTCAGGATGTTGGCTTACTCTGATAATTCTCTAGCTCTCTTTGTAGAGTTATAAATTTCCCTTCTGGGTGTTGATAACTTATCTGAAAATGCTATAGTACAATTTATCCCTTCTGAGTGAATTTTGTGCTATGACTCTGTTCAGAAATTATTTTATCTACTTCTGCTGTATAGCTAGAGATAAATGGTCACAGCAGCTTTTTTTTCTTTTTTTCTGCTTTTTAATCAGACCATCAAAGCCAGCTCCTTTCTTCAGTTTTAAATTATGTTTCCTATTTTTTCATTTTTCTCTTGTAATCATCTGATTAGGTATTAACTTGAGACCTCTCTGCTTCTTTCACAGTCCCTAATACATCCTAAACCACTACAAATTTTATGGGACTTGCAATAAATTTGGAGGGACAAACTTTTAATAATATAGCTCTAAGACATTCCTAATACCAAAACACAAAACAAAACAAAACAAAAAAAAATAACACATTTCCTCAGATTGACTGAAGGTATTTCTGATCAATATTCTATTTTTTGAATTTTTCCTTAAGTCTTAATGTCCTTGTCTTTAGGTCCAAAATTATCATTTACCTATACATTTTATTGTCTCTCTATCACACAATTGACAATTGTTCTTATATACTCCTTTTTGTTGCTCTTACTTTCAAGGCCTTTTTTTTTTTCAAATCAATGTAATCAGTCACATTTCCACTCAGTTTAATTCAATCAAGCTTCTTGGCATTTACAAGAGGTAGTATCCTTTATAGAATTCAATGTTTTAAGGTTGATCTCCCTATGAATACATTAATAAAGTCCTTAGAAAGAATTGACTAGGTTTGTCTCTGTCCTGATTCTGTTTAGATCTTCCCTTCTTGTCTACAAGCTTTTCTGCATATGTTTAGATCCCATGGAAATAGTTTACTTATTTCCTAGCATTATGGAGAATTTTCACTCTCATAAAAACTACTCAGTAATGCCAATAAATAGTAACTATTAACATTTATCACTGCTATGTTTCAAGTGTTGCTTCCAGTTTGTAAATCATTCCATTATTTCTTTCAGTCTTTTTTACATTCCTTATAAAGTATCACTGTGATCTATTTCATGAATGAGACAACTAAGTTTGGATTAGTTCAGCAATTTTCCGTCATCGAACCACTTTCAAATCTTAGCTTATCTGTGATATTTCACTGCCTTATATGTATGATCTTTAAAATAGCAACTTCTCTCCTCCATTAAATCCTCCTAGCTTTAATTCCACTGGTCTTGTGATTCCTATAACTCCGTCTGAATCTATGATTTAGAGCATGCAATGTAGTCGCTGCCGGAGATGTCAGTCTCTCTTGCAGTTTTGTTCAGTGTGAATATTATTCTGATATGTAAGTGTGATCCGCGGCGGAAAGTGATTTTGGAGGGAATCTCCTGGGAGAAGAATGCTTTTTGAGAAATGCTCCTAAGTCACTTTCCCAGATTGCAAGCAAACTTCTGAAGGTAAAAAAATGCTTGTCTTTGAGGCTAAGATTACTCCAGGTGAGTAACACCCATTAACTCACAATTAAACCATCTCATGTCTTCTCTGTATAAACTATCAATTCTTTCCAGCTACCACCCCCGCTTCCAAAAAATTCTGTATTCAGTGTCCATTTTCCAAGTTGCATTTATCCCAGAGTAACTTTCCTGGTGCCTTTTTTCACTCCTACCCAATATAAATTCTTATTTATCCAAGGTGTCCTATCCTATGAATTCTATAAATTCTAATTTCAATATCTAAAATCCTAATATTTCTGGTAAAATAATGACTTCTTCCACGTTTGAGACAAGCATTAAAAATAAAGCAGAACAACAACAACAAAAATTAGAATAAATAAATCAAACTAAATGAAACAGAAAAGAAGAAGCATCGGAATTTTGGATGAGGGGAGAGGACTTTCTTAGGTTTATTGGGAAAAATTAAACAAATGAGAATTGTGAATCATACTAAGGTGTGAATTATGCTCTCAGATATTAAAATTTGTCTTAAAGTTATACTAGTTATCATAGTGTGGTGGGACAGACAACAGCATAGCTCCAGAACCATAATAGAATATCAAATTAAGATTTAAAATGTCATAAATTTATAAGAAAAGGATTTATTATGCTTAAACTGTGTTGGGAAAATATGCTATTTTGAAAAAAAAGAAAAGGCCAATTCTCCGTTGGCATTACATCTAAAATATTTCCATTAAACTTGAGAGAAAGTTTAAAGGTAATAACGAAACTATGAAATACAATATTTTAAAAATGGAAGAATAGAATTTTCTAAGAATAAAATCATTATAATACATGTGAAGATAATGATGATGGATTTGCCTACTACATAAAAATTTAAATCTTTCATATATCAAACACATTAATGTATTCTATACTACTATTATATAGAAATAATTAATGTAAATCAGAAAGCTAAATGGGCAAATTTATGAATAAATATTTTACAGAAGTTATATAATTAACTAATTGACATATAATAATCCAATTCATTATGAATCAGAGAAATGCAAATGGAAGACTACCAGTGTGCCATGATGGCCTATAAATTGGCAGCAAGAAAATTATAGTGCTGACTGTTCCCCCAACCACAGCTGGCATCCCAAGGTAGCAAGTCACATGACAGCAAAAAAATGATTATTAGATGTGTTTGCCAAAAAAAGCGAACATAGGAGAAAGTACATATTTCTGGTTCGTGTAACTTGTGGATCTACACCTCCATTATTTCTTAGGGTAGAATCAGGGCAATTTCAAGACAGCTGAGTCCCACTTAGGACAGAGAGGCCCCGCATTTAAAACACCCAATATCAAGGGGCATCTGGGCGGCTCAGTTGGTTAAGCTCAGGGACGTGAGTTCAAGCCCCCTGTTGGGCTCCACACTGAGCATGAAGGCTACTTTAAAATAACATAACATAACATAACATAACATAACATAACATAACATAACATAACATAACATAACATAAAATACAACACCGAATATCAAGCTTTGGGATATAAGTGGTGTCTTAATGTGCTTGGCTGCTACAACAGAATACTATAGACTGAGTGACTTCTAAACAACAGAAATTTATCTTTCATCGTTCTGGAGCTGCGAAGTCCAAGATCAAGGTGCCAGCAGAGATTCTGTGTCTGGTGAGGCCCTGTTTTCTGGTTCATAGATGGCGGTCTTTTCTCTGTGTCTGCACATGGCAGAAAGGGTGAGTGATCTTTTTGACGTCTCTTCTAAAAGGGCACTAATCCCATTTATGAGGGCTCCACCTTCAAGACCTAATCACCTCTCAAAAGCCTCAAGTTCTAATACCACCACATTTGGGATTAAGTTTCCACATAAGAATTTGGGGCACAAACAATCGGTCAACAGCCAGTGGCAATTATTTACAGATATTACGTATAGTATATGCTTGTATGTAATGTATATTTATATGGAATAGTATTAGATCTAAAAACAATGATCACTCTTTTAAGATGCCTATAAGTGAGGCGCCTGGGTGGCTCAGTCAGTTGAGCTTTGGCTCTTGGTTTCAGTTCACATCATGATCCCAGGGTTGCGAGATCGAGTCCCAAGTGAGGCTCTGTGCTCAGAGGGGAGTCTGCAGGAAATTCTCTCCCTCTCTATCCTTCTCTGCCTGCCCCTCCCCCCACTCACACATGTGCTCTCTCTCTCTCTCTTTCTCTTTCTCTCTCAAAAAATAAATGAATCTTTAAAAAAGAGATGACTATAAGTGCTAGTATTTCATAAATGAAAGCAAAATTAAAAAAATTCTAGCTTTGGTCAAAACTCAAAGATACTAAACATCTTTAGATATTATTTATAATGAAAAAATCATACTTATGATTTCCTTTAAAACTGTAACATAAACATGATCCCAGCTCATAAATTTGATTTTCTTCCTCAGCTTCTTTTCACATTTTAGTTGAGCCACAGAAATACAAAGCAATTACTATATATATATTTTTAAACAGATTATTTTTCCAGGTTGTATTTTTACCAGAATCTTTTGTTCCAAGTCATTGAATGCATTTCATAAGAATGAGTCACTTCAAAATTAGATTTCTTGGATTATAAGCATAATGTGCATGTGTTTGGGGGGGAAAAAAGAAGAAAGAGAGAAATATTTTTCAAAAAAACAGATGAGTAAGTTAGCATAGCCAAAGGGCAGCAACATCTGATGCAGTGATGGGCTTTGCATGCTTCATGTATTAATGCGGTTTCCATAGCAGCCACCACCTCACATGACAGTTCAAAATAATTTGTAATTGCCAAGAACTCTTAAAGGAAAACACACTCAACTCTGATATAATTTTAAAAACCAACTAAATATTTCTGAATCTAGATGTTTGACTCAAACTCCACAGTGAAACTTTGTAGAAGCCACAATCTTTAAGTCTCCATTTCTTCATCTGTAAAATAAGGATAAAAATATGTGCCCTCCTAGCCTCACAGGATTAGTGAAAGGCACATATGAATGTGCGTCAGAAAGTGAAACATGCTGGACAACTGTGGGACACAATTTATAGAATGATAGACTATTATAACTGGATGAAATGAATGTTAGCAGTCACTTGGTCCCAGACCCTTGATTCGCACATGCAGTAAAAACCACTGGATTGTCCACAGGATCACACTGGGTGAGTGGCAAGATCATGAATAGCCCTTCATCATTTGCATCCACACCCACTGCCCTTGGCCTTTGCCCTGCTCTGTCCCTGTAGTCAGGGAGATCCGCCATCCCCTGCCTCTCTGATCCCACACGCCAGTTGCTGTGATGGAAAGCAATCCCTCCAGCCTGCAGAGGACACAGTCCATACAAACCTGGCTCACCATCAGCGGGCTACAGAGAACCTCACTGTTTACCTTTATTCACAGCTGAGAGTCTTACGCTGAATCGCACGTTGAATCCCAAGCATAACTGCCTCCTGAGGCAAACTTCCAAACTTTATAGTATTTGAGAATGATCTCTGATATAACAGATTTTTAATAGTAATTTTTAATAGTAATTTCCAGAGTCTTAAATTGTCCAGACAACACATAACTCAAAAAAGGGAGAAAATCTGTCTCCTTAAAGAATTATTATCTGTGTATTTTCATGTGAAATAAGTTTGCATTTGTATAGTCCATTTTAATTGTGTATGGTATATTTCAGTTTGGGGGTAATTTCATGTACAGATTGAATTTAATGTTCAAATAAAGCTCTCTTTGAAGGAGGGTCCCCCCATTTGTTGGTGAAAAAACTGATTCGCAGAGATATTATTTAACCTTTCTGTTGTAACACTAATATTGCAGGTAAGATTTGAACCTAGGTATTTTTGTTTTGCTTTGTTCTAATAAGCTCTAATTAGCTTTTCCATTACTCAATACGTAAAGTACACAATCAGAAATGCTATTGATCCGTCTTGCCCACTGGCTCAGTGTCACATGTCCACGTGGCCTAGAATGGAAGAATCCTTACACAGAAGCCAAATTTTTACACAGGCTTCTGAGAGTTCCTCACCCATTCCTAACACACTGCTTCTCTGCCCATTTCTTCCAATGTTAGCTGCTAACCTCAGTTGCTGTCTTCATTTTGCCTTCTCTGTGTAACTAGTGATGGCTCAACTCTTGGCTGTGATACTAAGTATGACTTGACTTACTTTTTGACTTGATCCTATTGCCCCCTGAACAGATCTTACCTAGCCTGTCTGGCCACAAACTCTCTCCCAATCACAATTTACTCTTTTTTTTTTTTTAAAGATGTATTTATTTATTTTAGAAGGGGAATTGGGGTTGAGGGGTTGAGGAAGAGAGAATCCCCACAGGCTCCGACTTGGAGCCCATCACTCGGCTCAATCTCATGACTCTGAGATTAGAACCTGAGCCTAGAGCAGGTGGGACGCTCCACCGACTGCACCACCCAGGTGCCCATCATTTACTCTTGACCAAGCACCAGCTACTAATAGGTCACAAATTCACAAGAGGTATCAGAGATACTATAGAGTTTTTCTTACCTTTTTCTAGAGCCACCAGGACTTGTTGGGGCAAAGACACTCATCAGGTCCCTTTTTCTGGGGTTCTGTACTCAGATGATGATTAAACCATAGGATAAATACAGAAACATATCTGGATCATGAGAAGCAAGCACCTCACTGACTCTGAAGGTGCCTGAGAGATGAACAGGAGGGGAACTGGAATCCAAAGGGGTAGAATTAAATAAAGAAGCTAGTTGATTGACACACACATATGTAGGATTTTAAAGACCTCTTACCCTTACTGTATAACCTCCACGAGTAATTGGATTCCCTGTTCAGTAATGTGTATCTATTATCTAGCACAGTGATTAGCACTTAGGAGCCATTCAATGATTTATACTCAGCATGAATAAACGAATACATCCTTTGGAAGATGATATGTGACAGTTAATTAAAAGTAGACTTCCTTGTTTATAAATATAACTTTACTTAATTATACTCAATTCAGCTTATTTATGTGATGTTACCATGCTCTTCTTATCCCTGCCCATTTGGAATTAGTATTAATTGTTTTCTGGGGAGAAAAACGAGAGTTGTCCTAACTTAGAAGAGAAAACCTATTACAGGTAGGGTATGAGCGAAACGTTGACACCAGACTTCTCAATGTATTGGCTTTTCCATTGCAGAACTTTAGCAAATGATTCTATTTGCACAGTAATAGTTTCCATTTAAGAAGAACATGTGAAAACCAATAAATGCGTAAAGCTCTTAGCTGTAAAATGGCCTTACAAAGGAATTCTTGGCACACTTTTTAAAATCAGTAATTCAAAGAAATTTATTTTATTTTATTTTATTTTTCAGGTAAACTGATTGGACTAAAATTGATCTAGATACTTTAAAGTTTAAAAGTCTAGTAAAGCTTCCAATGAAGTTGAACAGCAGCCGGGGGCTTGTGAAGACATTCTCCCACTTCCTAATAAGATTGCTGCTAAGTCAGCCTTTGAGAGGCCTCTCCTCTTCTATAAAATCTTCAGATCGGAAGTGCGGCAGGCTTTCTAGGTTATTAGTTTGAACGTCCAAAGACTGTCTTGAAGGTGATTGATAGATATTAATTCATTCCCATTGCAAAATAAGAATAATTTGCCTTATTTTATACTTAAAAGGCAAGCACTGAGCAGGTCACCATTCTATGCTACGATGTATGTTATGTGCCAGTGTTTTACACATGGTAGAAGTCAACCAATATTTAATGATTTATCCTCACAAGTATTTTCATTGCTTATAATTTACTTGATTTCTAGTAATAGGTAACACCCTGGCATTTGTAGAATACAGCACAAATACTGGCATCTATAAACTATAATAGAATCCAATGACCTAGTTTACTTTGTAAATCCCTTTTCCATTATACATCTGCAACCACGAACTATCACCACACCCCTCCCAACCTTCCCATACCTCATCTGTTCACAACCACTACCGCCCTTATTTGTCAGAGAGATATTACGCTAATATCCCTCTCATTAAAAATACTTACCTTTTAGAAATGGAAGGATTGTCTAACGAATATTAACCCCAACCGCAACATTTTATACATTACGATTCTGGGTCACAGGAAATGTCAGGTCACTCAGCTGATGGGTGGCGAAGTCCCAGACAATCTGTTATCAATCTGTCTTCTTTCTAAAATATCAGTTTTTAATTTGTTCATTCTTGTTGTTAGCGTTTCCCCTTTCTACAAAGAATAAATTAAGAATACCATGTTGAACAAAGTTCACAATTAAATCTTACCTTGTCTAGTTATCCTGATGCCATCTTTTCACCCAAGAGTGCAATCAAGGAAAGAAATCACATCAACTCTGTCAATCCCCAAAAAAAGAATAGTTATTCAAATAAGCTTGGCACATTTTGGAAAATCACTCAAACATTAATGGATAAATCCAAGAATGCTTTGGCAAAGAGTGCAGGATTTAAATCTGCAGCCATTCAGAATACATGGCAAAGAACCAATCATCTCATATTCCAATTCCTTGGACTTTAAATGATCCTAATTAATGCTGCTGCCTGGGCTGCATGCTTCATGCTAATCAGACAAACTACGCTCTTTAGGCAATAACATAGCCCAACGGGGAAATACTCTTCAGTCTACCTCCAGACTTCATGACAGTTCAATAAATGTTGGTGATTGATTCATCCACTGAACATGTAGAGGACTGGTGGTGGGGGCGGGGGCCCTGGAGTCTAACTCCCTGAATCCTATGTCCCCCTCACTATCTTTGTAACTTGGACAAGTCACTTATTCATTGACTCTTAGTTTCCCTGTCTTTAAAACGGGCTTTAAAATGGACCAGAGGATTATTGCAAGCGATAATGAGATATTTCAGGCAAAGTGCTTGGAAGTTACCTGACACAGAGGAAGCACTCAATAAATGCTACCCATTGTTAATAATTCAGTAAAAATTTATTTTTCATGGATTTGAATCAACTACCAAATTCTGTTCTTTTTCAGAAAAAAAAAAGGAATTCATCTATTTTCAGACAAGAAATGACAGTTTTTACAAGCACAGCTTAGGTCTAAATTTCAGCCACTGCCCTGTTGTGAGATCTAGCCAAGTAAGATAAGCTTACTTATCCTGTTTTCGTTTCCTGGTGTTCAAAGTAAGTATCATAGTACTTGCTACCTTGTTATGAGGGTTAGATGCGTCAGTGTACATAAAGCACTGAGTTAGTAAGTTGGCCTATAGTTTAGCACGTTGTAAATATTTGTGTTATTCTGCATCTTATGTAGAAAGAAGGATACAGTTAGAACTACTCTAATCTACAGACTCCCTTGAATGTGAAATAAAAAGTTTTGCCAGCCATTTTCATTATTCTTGGAATCAAAATATTTTGTTTTTATTATACCTAATAAACATTCCTCTCTTTGACAGGAAATGGTGTGAGATGAGAATGCTATAAATCACACTTTTTTTTTTTTGAACTCTACTGTTGAATGACTATTTTGGCCTTTCCAGGATTGTGTTAGATCGGGCTAAATAAAGTACCACTCCCTACCACCACCCAATTCCCACCCAGGTTCTCTGTGGATTTGTGAGTTTGTGAGTAGAAGAGAATTAATTAAATTAAGAGAAGAGTGCACATGTCAAAAATTTTATTGTGCAAGCAAGAGGTCTTCTGGGTGGAATGTATCAGGCATCCTGGTTAAGAAATCTTCACAAGTCTGGCGATGCTCTAGGTCACTGAAAGCAATGGGGAACTGTTGCTGTGGTGCCAATGAGAATGTGAAGGAGCCAGGAAATGCAGCCGCAGCAAGTCTAGTCTGACCTTCCCCTTAACCGTTTCTGCCAACACACCTAGATTTTGTTGTTTTTGGGGTTTGGGTTTCATTTTTTTTAAAGGTTGTATCAGATACTCTGTGTGTGTGTGTGTGTGTGTGTACAGAAAACAACTAATTATACATAAATCTTAAAGAAAAATTACAGCCCACTATGCATGATAGTTTTCTTTGTCTTCCTGTTTTTTAATGTACACTTCGTTTCAGTAGCAAAGTTAATACATATGGTTTTGTATAAGGATTTTTATTCTTTAAATATGCTTTCACATGATATCTTCTGACAAATAGTAGGAATGCTGCCCCCCCATCTTTGTGTAAAGCATGGCCCTGTCCACTTATTTTATTCATTTCCCAATGCAACTATTCCTGAGAGGAAGAGAGAGCTATTTCAAATACATTGAGTCCCTAACACCTTAGAGATCATTCAAATCCTTTCTGTAGGAGTGACAGGAAACCTGTGACCTCATGTTCACACTATAGTACAAGTAGACAAGGGAGGGAAAAAAATGAAAGGGAGAAAATAAGACAGCAAGCAGGCAGTAGGAATGATAAGTATTTCCATCTTACATTGCTACCCAAGCTATATTCTACCCAAGGTATTTCCCTGCTCGTCCTAAGAAATAGGAGCTTTGTTTTCTCTTCCGAAGTGGAGACAAAACTCTCCCATGGGTTGGAGTAACTAGTCACAAGTTACCTGTAGTCTGTACCCATCCTACTCCACTGCCTGTGCATTCCCTTGTCACACGGTGACACAGCACATCACTAGGGCCGTCTCTTTCAGAACATCTCTCTTTTTTTCTGGAACAATGCAGCAAAAGAGTAATTACTTCCTTGACCAGTTAAGAAACCACCTCTATATACGGTATTTCCACTGGCTCCTCTTCCAAGAGAAAATCTGTTACAAAACAGTAGTGAGTTCCCTGTGTTTGGGAACACTGTGTTGCCTGTGGACAGAACTGAATTAGTGTTAATGGGAATGAGGTCATGAGTTTAATTCTCATGAGGATTCTCTTTGTTCCACAGTTGTCCTAACCTTGCCTGGTTTGCTGGCTTGCAAAAAGAAAATGAACTCACAGGCTCCTCTATGCCTTCATAATGGGTGAAGAGTCGCGAGAGCTAGACTTCCAAGGTTGTCAAGATGGGAGGGATTCAGGACACCTCCTGGGATCCCCAGGAACACACACACACCTTGATGAAAAGTAATCCAGGACCTTAAAAGGTCAGAGCTGCCCAGTCCATGCACCAGGAAAAGCTTCCTCAAAACAAACTACATCTCAGGCACCAACCAGAAGGGACCCTCTCTGGGTCAGCTTTCCACTGGAGCTGGAATTGGGCCAGCTTGAGGATCCCACAGTTGGCTTCTTCGCCTCTACCGGGAGATCACAGGAGAATCTGTACAGTCTCTGTGAAGATGTCAGCTTCTGCTGGCTTCTCAGGGTCAAAGAAACCACAGACTTTTTAAGATACCTTTTCTTTTTCTGTTTCTTGGCATTTGTTTCAGAAGTTTCTGGAGTATATAGATGGTCTTCTCCCTTTAAGGTGAGACCCAAGGACTCTTTCCAACATAAAGGAGCTATCAGGGGCTCCTAAAGCACACCAGCTCTGAGGATAACCAGGTAGTGACTTCCTCCTTCCCCATCAGCACTCAGGAATGTTTGACTCACCTTCTGGAAACCATAGTGCAAGAGACAGCAAAGCCCCCCTCCCTCCTCACTGTCGGGCTCTACATCCACATGGAGCCCATTCTGGCTTTATCAAGGTGTGCAACTCTCCCCCCTTCTCCACTGGGAGATGGGAGGACACAGGAGCCACTTACATTTTACTGGATGGAGAATTCAAAATTCGTATTAAGAGTAAAAAGATAGAAGAGGTCGTATACCAAAAGTAAGGCATAACATCGAAGGAAAAAGTTAGCGTTAGTAGCCAAACCTAATCTGTGGGAGACTTTTCACCCTGCAAAAATAACTATACCAAGATTGTATATCTATTCCTTTCTAAGTAAAGAGAGTGGTAACATTAAGCCTCAAAAAATGCAAAACCATAGCAACAGATTGTCATGTAATTATCATTAGACCTTTTATACTGTGTGATCCAGATATTGCCAAATATTCCAGTGTAGGTATATGTACTCACACACATGCTCATGAATAGAATGAAACACGCACACACTCAGATCAACCCCTTGAAACGATCTGTGTAAGAGCCTTGCTTGGGGTACTGAGTTAAGCCACATGGTACATCACTTTGCCTCCTGCTTCATATGTTTCCAGGGTGGTCTTCGGGCCACTGTCACTCAGGTTCTATTTACCCTGGTTATTTTATTCTTCTTCTTTAACACAGAACAGGGCCCATGGACCCCAAATGACCCATGCTTTCATTCTGTTTATTACAGCTAAGCTAGCTCAAAGAAAGCACTGTTAGATTTCCTAACCCCCACTCTTCAAGTTCACTGCAGCCTTAAATGCAAATGAGAATGGCTATGTGTTGAAAAAAGAAATTCATACCATGAGAGGTTTCAAATGCCCCTTCTGAGTACAGGTGGCCCACGAGGGGACAGGGGCCTGATGGCAGGACGCCATGCCTTTCTTTGATGTGCAGAAAAGGCTGGGCCTTAAATTAGATCATTGGAGGACAGTCCAAAGTGTTGGGCAGACTCACAAGATTCCAGGTTGATGCCATGCTTTTGGAAAAAGAATGGGTAGAATGTGCACATGGAATGGTGGTATCCATTCAGAGAAGGAGTACAAGATAGAATCTGATGATTTGTAGAATGTCTGCTTCGGCAGGAAATGATGAAACATCTGAGCGACGTCAGGAGACAGAGGGATGAACTGATAAGGGAAGGGAAGAACACAATTCCAGCTCAGCACATGGACAAGGAGGATCCTAGGCCCCGAGCAGAGCTGCTGCTGATGGCTGGAGGCTGATTTCCATGTTCTCCCTTCTCCACTGGAAAGTTCATTGACTGAAAACCTCTTTGTGAACATGTCTCACAATAAAGGACTGCTCCATCCTATTTATTCTACAAATAAATTAAATAAATAAATGAATGAATAAATACAATCCCCATTCAATCTACCCATCTCTACCACCCCAAATCATAACAAGCATTGTAAAGCAAAAGATCCCAAACCCAGGACACGCTGAATAAAACTGCTGAAAAATCAATGAAAAGTATGAGTGGTTAAAAAAAAAAGTAACACTGGGTAGGGGGTGTGGCAGGTAGCCATGTGATGGAGACTCCTCAAAATTTTTGTTCCTGCAGGAAAAAGTTAAATTGATAAATAAGTTAATATAATTTGTATTATTTATAAGGATTTTATTTATTTTTTTTAAGAGAGAGAGAGCACAAGTTGGGGGGGTGGCAAAGCAGAGGGAGAGAGAGAAGCAGTCTCCCCACTGAGCAAGGCTTGATGCCGGGACCCTGAGATCATGACCTGAGCAGAAGACCATGACGCTTAATCGACTGAGCCACTCAGGCGCCCCAAGAAGTTAAGATAATTTTTAAAAGGCAAATTGATAAGGAACCATCTTCTATCACATTTCTTTAAGTTTCTAGAGCTGAAAATGACAATTCCAAGCCCTCCAGATAATTTGAATAAGACAAATCCCGAAGAAGTGAAATAATTTGTCCAAGGTAACACTGCAGTGTGGCTAAGTCTTAAACTCACCTCTTTGGACTCCTAGCACAGTAAATACCTTTTCCATTGACCTCTACTGACAATAAAGGAAAGGACTTTATCATGATTTTTGAGAAGAATCTTATGAAATCTTTGGAACAGTAAATCCACAATATATTTCCATATTAGTCTGCCTTGGGGCTTGGATCCTATCACCACCGACTGCCGTGTGCTTTCCAAGGGCTCCAAAAAAGTCCCTTCAGAAGATGATACACTTTTGAAGATGATATCATCACCAGACAATAACAAAGACATAATTAGATTTTCCTACCAGAATTTTGCAACAGCCATGATTCAGTGATTAAACATGCACAAAATTCTCCAGCAGAAAATGATAACACATAATTTGTTAGTGAATGTTCCTTGAGGTGGAAGATATGGGAAATTAAAACGAGAATTCAGTTAGATAGTTAAGAGAGATGGTTTGAAATAAATAATGTATTTACATTTTTGAGGAATTGTTTTCGTATTTCTGTATAACACGATCAATCATGGAAAAGGACCATTATGGTGCTTGGTGAATACAGAGCCTGAAAAAACACTTTATCGTTCAAACTGGATCTGTATTTGTTATATATCTAATTTGTCTACCTCATGGCGTGGGGTGGGGTTAGATGGTGCCACTTAAACTTTGTTCTACTACTAAGCAGGAAAATTTTCGAGTAACTTAAGATGAATGATTTTTATTTCTCATTAAAAAAAGTCAATGTGGATGTTGTACTTAAAACATATATATTTTATATTTTTTAGAATACATTTTGATTATACTTATGCTATAGACTTCCTACATTGTTCTCTGGTCCCACTTTCATTAGACAGAGAAACTACCCACTTTACTCCCCTAGAGGGTCATTTCCTAGGCTGGGAGATGCAGGATTCCAGTGATACTAAATTTCACTCAGGCAGTGGTATATGTGAATTCTCCTGGAGAATATGAGCCATAACTTGTGGAGATTTAAGGGTCAAGATCAAGAATGTATCAGGTTTCCACAATAAATTCATAGCTGGAAATGAGAGATAAAGCCACGATTAGGTGCTTAGCAGAGTTTGGGATGGGAAATAAGGGGGGGGGAAACAAGATGAGCAGATCAAAGTAGTTGCCTCAGCTGGGAGAAGATTTATCTGACGGTCATTTTAATGACAAGTGACTCACAATGTAGCAATAGCTAAGATTGACGTAACAATCTCTCACTGCTAGGCACGGTATTTCCAAGAACTGGACAAAGTGGCTCAGATCCTGGGAACTAATGTTTTCGAATAAATCCCAAAAGTCTTCAAACGACAGTAAAGAGACTACAAGGAAGCCTGGGAAAGTAGAAAAATCTAAGAGCCCAGAAAAAGTGTCATCATTCTCAAAGTCCGCCTCTAACAGTGAGGAACCAGAGGTAAACAATGAGAACTCACATGCTAAGAAGCCCAAGCTGCTGAGAGCCCCCAGCCAGCGGCTAAGCAGGCTGATCCACCCATTGCTGCCTATGAGTGTTAGGATGTTGCTTCCAAGTATTTCCATCAGCAACTTCCGAAAGTTTACTGCATCTTCCAGTGTATTCTAGACATAGCAAAGTTACTCTCACAACTTGCGTCCGAATACTATTTTTGTTTTAGGAGTAGCGTGGGCTAGTTATTTTTATACTCTGAAATTGTGCCTTAATCTGCAAGGTGGGGCCAATAGTACTTATTCTACCTGGCTGTTTGAAGATTCATACATACATACATACCACATTCATACATAACGTACATACCACTACTTTAGGGCTTGGAATAGAGTGAGTGCCCAATAAATGAGCGATGCTACTGCCATTGTTCTTTATTGTGGAACTGAGCGTGTCACGATCCAGCTCATTCTGTATCATAAACGCGGACTTCCTTTCTGGGATTGCTGGTAGAGGCGGCAAGGACATGGGTATAAAGCAGAGACAATCCTCCCAAGGAAGAACAGGAATCATTCGAAATCTGGGTTCATGGACGTTCACTGTCCCTATGATTTTGAACAGGCAGAGAAAATGGCTTCCAAGTTATCCAGGGAATTTAAGAAACAGCCTATGTCTGGAAAAGAGCACTCCCAAAGTTTCAAAATGTACTGTTATAATGCTTATTTATCCCGTGTTTTCTATATTCTCTACCAAGAAACCACAGGACGTAACGTGTAGTAAATACTCGGGAAGTATTTGCTAAAGGGGTAGACATTCTCAAAGAAAGTAAGCTTTGCTCACTTACAGGCAAAAAGACTGACATCTTAGTAAGGTGTTCTCTACTGTGTCTCTTCTGACGGCCCCTTGTTCTCTGGGACCAACCGGACTCTTACAATGATCCTTATCCCGTTTTGTTCTCACTGTTTGAATGATGAAGGTTAGCTTGGTTTCTAAGAGCTCCCAGAGCAGCGTGCCTGATGATGTAGCACAACCACTCAGTTGTCTCTAAACAGCAATATCAGTATCAAGAGCAAGCGCTCTCTCCTCCCCCTCTCCTAACCCAGCATCCACTCCCTGTGTCTTTATTATCATGGAAAACAAGCAGAGCTGTGGAGTCCAGATATGTATTTGAATAGCCTGCTACATCTTCCGCTTGGAAGATTCTCTCATCGGTTGGGAAAGCATCCTTTCAAATGTGTCTCAGCACTCACTTGAAATTTTGTGCAGTCCACTGTGTCCTTTGACCGTAATCACATTCATGTTCTTTGTGGTATTTGACTGACAACACAAGTGTGACAGGACTTGGAAAAGTTTATATTGTCATGATCAGAACTTCATTTAATACAGCCACTTTCAATAAATACCATATTTCCTTTCCTAGCCTTTGATCGAAACTACGAATTCTTATGAGGCTTGACTTTCTTCACTTCTCAGTTCCTGTTTTAAGAAATCATGACATTTCATTTTTATGCTGTTGATGTAATATCAAACAAATTTATTTGTTATATTTTCTCCATGATGTTTGAATATCACTAGTGTTTAAATGTTTCCTCTGTACCACATTAAAAAATTGGCAAGGCTATGGGACTTTCATGTAATCTGTAGTCATGGTTACAGCCATGGGCTGTCCCACCTATCTCTGAATAACAGCTTGATTTGTCTCTAGTTTATCATAAGAGTTGCATAATGTACTAGTAAAATCATGTCACCAAAACACAGATGTAGTCTGTATAAAGAGCAAAAGATTCTGGGCCAACATTAATTTTCTAAAGTCGCATTTATTTCAAAGGTAAATAAATAAAAAATTAGAACAAGAAGCAAATAAAATGTATTTATTTCTAGTCCAACACAAATACTGCATGACTTCATTTGTATGTGGAATATAAAAATGTCAGACTCATAGTAAAAAAGTAGAATGGTAGTTATCAGGAGCTGGGGGTGGGGGAAATGAGATGTTGATCAAAGGGTGTAAGTTTTCAGTTATGACATAAATAAGTTCTGGAGACCGAATGGGCAGCAAGGTGATTATAGTGAATAGTGCCCATATACTTGGTATTTGTTAACAGAGCATAACTCAAGCGTTCCTACCACGCACCAATAAATGGCAATTATGTGAAGTGATGGATATGTTAATTAGCTGGATTGTTGTAACCATTTCACATTGTGTATATATATCAAAACATCACACTGTACACATTAGATACAATTTTCGTCAATCCTGCCTTAATAAAGCTGGAATAAAATATTTATTTCGGTGGGAAGTATATTTCATTCTTCATAATACCCAAATAATGAAGAATAAATTAAATAAATCCATTTTTATATTGACAAATACCATTTATATAAATTTCTACCAAAAAATAACAATATCATGTATTTCAATGATCAGGATTCCTTTATGTAAAAATACCGGTTTTTAAGCACTAAATGAAATGGCTGATCTATCCTATTTACCCATCATGATAAATATCTCTGAGACGCCCCAGGAGCTCAGTAACACACTTGCAGGCGTCGGCGCCTATGAACTCGACAGTGAGGTATCCGTTAGACGCTGTAGGACGATCCCGGCTTCCGTTTCCTTCCGGTGATACCGACTCCCCCTTTTGTGGGGCAAGGACGGAATGGGTTACATCTGGTAGAGATGGTGGCATGGAACTGCAGGGAAAGGAAGGAGGGAACAGGACAGGCAATCCTGAAAGCGGTTTCAGACAGTTCCGGGGGCGGGGGAGAAGGAGGGAAGGAAGGAAGGAAGGAAGGGAGGGAGGGAGGAAGGAAGGAAGGAAGGAAGAAGGGAGGAAGGAAGGAAGGAGGAAGGAAGGAAGGAAGGAAGGAAGGAAGGAAGGAAGGAAGGAAGGAAGGAAGGAAGGAAGGGAAGCCGGCCGCTTGCTACAGGAAAAAAAGCGTTGCTATTGCACTTCACATAGATAAAACCAAGGTAAGAAAAAACTGTGTATTTGTTTGTTTTCGTTCCTTGGCTTTTTGATTGTTTGGATAAACTGAAGGGCACAAACCTGGGGCCCCTAAGACAATCTTTTAGTAGACTACTTTTTTTTCTTTACTATAAGCAGTAGTTGATATGCAAAAAACAGGAAAAGAATGAACTATCATTTGCTTCTGAGGGTGATCTACTCTGTTCTTTACTGGATGAACGTAACCAGCAGCAGCTGGGCCCTAAGAAAACTCCTGAAACCCACACTCACTCAGGACTGACTTGTGACTGAAAAAAAATCATTTAAACTGATACATCTGTCATTTCAAAGATAAAATTAAGCAACATTCCTCTTATGATTTAGTTCCTAATAGCCAGTGAGAGGTTCAAATTTCTCCCAAAGATTTGGTTTTCTGTATTGCATCAAGTAGATGCTAATCTCTTTCGTAACACCTGTAACTTTTTAAAAAAGATTTATTTATTTGAGAGAGAGAGAGAGAGAGAGCACATGAGCACAAGTAGGGGGTAGGGCAGAGGAAGAGGGAGGGGGAGAATCCAAGGCCAACTCCAAGCTAAGCACAGAACCGGATGTGAGGCTTGATCCCACAACTCTGAGATCACATCCTGAGCTGAAACCGAGTCAGACACTTAACCGACTGGGTCACACAGGTGCCTCTGTAATACCTGTAACTTAAATGCTCAACTTTATTTACCAATAAATCAGTCCACTATATCCTGTTACAAAGTATCCCTTGTCCCTCTCTTTTAAATTAAAAGGTTTATTAATATTGGTTTGAGCACTGTTTCCATTGATAGCTTTGATAGTTATCTTCCTAAATTTTACTAATACAAGGTCATAGGTCAGATGTTGCAGCATACAAATTTATTTAATGTAAGTTTTACCTGAGAGCCTTCCTAAGAAAATGAAGACCCAAAGAGACAGCTCCACCTGAGGATTTTATTTATTTATTTGAGAGAAAGAAAGACAGAGAGAGCAGCAGGGAGAGGAGGGGCAGAGGGAAAAGCAGACTCCCCGCTGAGCAGGGAGCCTGACTCAGGACTCAAACCCAGGACCCTGAGATCATGATCGAACTGAAGGCAGACGCTTAACCAACCGAGTCACGCAGGCGATCTTCCAGCTGACAAGCCTCTGCTAGGCTTGAGGACGTGTGCGCAGTGGTGGAGGAATCTGGTAGATTAAGGAGCGACGTAATTGCAGTAAACTGGAGAAAACAGCAAGGCCGGTTTGTCAGGGGTCTTTCCAGCAACCCTTTGTTTTCAGAGATAGGGCTGCTCTTTTCCTCTGAGTGTAGGGAGGCACCTCTCCCACAAAGCTTTCATGGCCTGTTTCAGGGAAGAAGTGTGTTGGAGAGGAGGTCAGAGTGACCTTTCTGTTGCGGTTTTCTCAAAGTCCTTCACTTCCGGTACTCAGTATGCCAAGGTGTCATATTTTGGGGCAGCTTGTCCATGTGTGTATCCATCACTATCATCCCTCCTTACCAGCACACAGACAACTATTTTATTAACACTTCTACAAAAATTATTTTGGCTTAACCAGTCCCCATACAAAGGAACATTTAGATTGGTGTCATTGTTTTGCAAATACCAACAATATTGCAGCACACGGCCTTGTGTCTTTAAAATAGTTGTGCAAACTGGGTGTTAACATGCAAACAATGAATCATGGAACACTACATACATCAAAAACTAATGATGTATTGGATGGTGACAAACATAACATAATAAAAAATAATAATAAAATAAAATAGTTGTGCAAATTCCTGGCAGGGGATTTTCTGGGCCAAATTTTATGTGCATTTTAAAAGTTGATAGATATTGCTAAATTAGTATCTAAGAATGTTGAAAAAATTTATGTTTCTACCATGACTGTATAAGAGGGTCTGTTTACCCAGACTCATCAACACTGAGTATAATCAAACTAAGTTTTGCCACTGCCATGAATTAAACAACAACAACAAAGTAATAATAATTATTCTGCACTCTTTTGACATTATTCTCCATTCTATACCCCTGTATTTCTTCAGCAAATGCTAAATAACTAAAATCAATGGTCAGATGCTTGATAAGTAAATTAAAATGGCCCTGATGCTTTCCTTTACTGTTAATCTTTAAGAAAGAGGGAAAATGCCAGAGGGAGGAAAAAGACCTAATTGCATTTGACGTCACCCAGGTTAGAAAATATTCGCCACATAAAATGTGGAAACAAGCTCTAAAAAGTGAGCCTCACTTGTTCCACAAATGTACTGTAATATCCACTAGTCCAAATAAACTCTCTCTTGCAGAGCATTGACGTTTTCAGCGGCAGTAATTATCTCTGTGTATTTCATTTTCTACTTTGGGAAAAGCTTATGATGCATGCAGAGTGCACATCTGAGTTCCCCAGATGTGGTCTAAATTACTCATAGGCTAAGCCCTTTTATCTGGCTACTGCTGGGTCAATCGCCCGACATAGAAAAGAACAAAATGCCACGAGTTTTCAAAGAATTTGAAATTGAATTGAGCTTACAGTCTGGTTTTGCCTTTGAAGACACTATTTAATGCAGTGAAGTTCTACTCAAAGTCTGAGATATTGTTTATTACTTTTTATTCTATATCCTAACCAAAGAAAATAAAGTAAAAAAAAAAATAGTCTCATAGACATTAGGCCTAGCCGATCAGAGTAGTTTACTCAGTATCTATTTAAAAATTAAAAAATATTTGTGCCTTCGTTACAAGAGAATAGCAACAATAAAAGAAACTTAAAAGTTGTTCATCAAAATACGGTTATTGCTATGGGTGGGTATTCTACTGAAGAATGCTTAAGTTTCAAGAAAACAGCAGGATTCAAATTCAAATTTTGTTCAGATTTTTCACACAGCTGATGTGTAAATAACTCTATTATTTTGGTTACATAGTGATTACATTAAGTTATTTACCAAATAACTACAAACTTGGTCATTTTTACATTCTTGATTTTTATGTGTATTATTCAATTTGGAAAATATAAAATTTGGGGGATAGTTTGGTGAAATTCAAGAAGTTCCCACATTCTGGTGAAAGTGAAAGCAGAAACAGAGCATTCTTTTCAAAAACATATGTACAATTTAACAAAATTCATTGTTAATTTGGTCAAATTATTGGTTAATTAAAGCAGAATGTGGTTTGTTTTGAAGATTCTTTTGATAAATATGACTGAGCTGTTTATCCGAGATGAAATCAATTCAAATTATGTAGATCTACAGTCTCCTCTCTATAACCAACTGAGTCATAAAGTTAATTGATGCTGCATTTTATGTAATTAAATTTTGACATTTGTCTGGTTATTAACTCCTCCTTCCTCAGCTTGATTCCATGGTCTCATGTTTAGGCTCTCACTACTTTTCTGTATATCTCTCTGATCTTTGTCTTTCTTACTAATTGTATCCTGCATACTAATGAAAGATTAATTTTCTTTTTTTTTTAAGACTTCATTTTTTAGAGCAGTTTTAAGTTCACGAGAAAATTAGGAAGAAGGTACACAGATTTCTCGTACGCTCCCTGCACCATACATGCATGTTCTCCTCCATTGTCAACATCACTCACCAGATTTGTGCATTTGTCACCAAGGCTGGAAGTGCACTGACACATCATTATCCCCCAAAGCCCATAGGGTTCATTCTTGGTGCTGTGCCTTCTATGGGTTCGAACAAACATAAGAGGACATCTATCCATCCTTACCATATCCTAGAGAGTATTTAAATTGCCCTAAATCCTCTGTGCTCTGCCTATTCATCCCTCCCTTCCTTCTCTGCCCCCGTCAACCACTGATCTTTTTATTGCTTCCCTAGTTTTGCCTTTTGCAGAATGCCATAAAGTTGCTGTCGTTCAGGACATAGCATTTTTAGAATGGCTGCTTTCACTTAGTAATTTGTATTTAAGGTTCCTCCATGTCTTTTGATGGCTTCATAGCTCGTTTCTTTTTAGCATTGACTGATATTCCATGGTCTGAATGTTCCATTGTCTGAATAATATTCTACAATCTATCTGTTCACCTACTGGAGGGTGTTTTGTTGCTTCCAAGTTTTGGCAACTATGAATAAAACTGCTCTGAACATCTATGTACAGGTTTTTGTGTGGTTGTGAGTTTCAACTCCTTTGGGTAATGATAAGGAGCATGGTTGCTGCATCTTATAATAAGAGTATGTTTAGTTTTGTAGGAGAGCACCCAACTGTTTTCCAAAATGGCTCTACCATTTTGCATTCACACGAGCAATGACTGAGAGTTCCTGTAGCTTCACATCCTCATCAGCCACCAAGACCTCTGGGCCAGTGGCTGGAAAAAAGGAAGGAAGGAAGGAAGAAGGAAGGGAGGGAGGGAATGTATCTAAGAGATATATGAGAGGTTAAGCTGGAAGTGTTTTAGATTAAGAAGGAGAAGAAGGAGAAGGCAGGGGAGGAGAAAAGAAGAAGAGGAGTAGAGGGATAAGAGGAAACAGAAGGACAAGAAGAGCAGAAAGAAGAGGAAGAAAAAGGGAAGGAGGAGAAGGGTAGGAGGGGGACACACCTTTAAATTAGGCTTGGTACAAATCAACCTAAGGACAAAGTCTAAACATGAGAGCCTCTGTTCCAGGTCTTTGATTGATTGTCTAGATGTGTTAATTCATAAGAATACATTTTTGTAGCATTAAGAAGCATAGGATTTAAAAGGTAGGATTTAAAATCTTTATTAAGGTATAATTGACATAATAACTTGGACAGTTGGAAGTATACTATTTAATGAGTTTTGAACTGTATAATTATCCATGAAATCATCAACAAAATCGAGTTAATGAATATATATGTCACCACCAAAATCATAGTGCCCCTTTCTAATTCCTCACCCCTGCCCTCAAGCAAACAATGATCTGCTTTATATAGATTCATTTGCATTTTCCAAAACTTTATATAAACAAAATCATAGTGCACACAGTTGAGGTTTTCATTTGAAGTAATCACTCTGAGATTAATCCAAATTGTTGTAGGTATCAATAACTTAGGCCTTTTGATTGCTGAATAGTATTCCATTGTATGATTTGCTGATGCGCTCACCTGTTGATGGCTATTTGGGATGTTTCCGGTTTGGGAGTATTAAAAAATAAAGCTGTTATGAACATTCTTGTACAAGTACTTTTATCGACGTAAACTTTTCTTTCTCTTGGGTTAAATACCTAGCAGTGAATGACTGGATCATATAATAGGCATATGTTTAGTATTTTTAAGAAACTGACAAACTGTTTTGCAAAGTGGCCGTACTGTTTTATACCCCCACCAGCAGTGCATGCAGGTTCCATTTCTTCCACATACACCCTAACACTTGCTCAAGCTTTAGAATTTAAAACATGCTAATAGATGATAGTGATATCTCATGGTTTTAATATGCCTTTCCCCAGTGGTTAAGGATAATGAATGTGCCTATTTGCTTTCTTTGGTGAAGTATCTTTTCAAATCTTTTGCCTATTTTTATTGTTTGTCTTCTTATGATTGAGTTTTGAGAGTGCTCTATATATTCTGGATACAAGTAGTTTACCAAATATATAATTCTTTTTTCTTTTTAAGATTTTATTCATTTATTTGACAGAGAGTGACACAGCGAGAGAGGAAACACCAGCAGAGGGAGTGGGAGAAGGAGAAGCAGTCTTCCTACTGAGCAGGGAGCCCGATGCGGGGCTTGATCCCAGGACCCTGGGATCATGACCTGAGCTGAAGACAGATGCTTAACGACTGAGCCACCCAGGCGCCCCTCAAATGTACAATTCTTAGTAGCATACATTTAAACAAATGTGTGCCTCCCTCGAGTGGGGAAAAAAAAGAATAGGGTATTTTATATTTATTTAAAATAATACAAAACACAGGAAAAGAACAACAATAAAATCAAAACTGTTGATTAGAAATAATATATAAATATAAATGGTTATATATATATACAGATGTGTGTGTATATAAACAAATCAGAAGAAAAGTCATTGAACCAGTAAGCTATGTCTACCGGTGGGATAACATAGGAAACAAGAAGTGAGTAGTTACATCAGTAAAAGCTGCCACATACTCTCGCCTTGATCTGGCCTTTCTCTCCTCTTATTCCTACAACCGATCACGGATAGTTGCCTGCAGTTCACATCATTAGCTATTAATGACTTGGTTAAAATTTCCTGTTGCTCAATCCACATGTCCTTCTAAAGATCCGTTTTAAGCTGCTTTTAAAGGCCATGCAGGAAAAAGAGTGACTATTTATGTACCAACCTTGAATGCATTTTCTGGCAGGCATCACCTTCCAGAAAGAGTTGCATCAGCTGTGGTTCCACAGTTTCAATGTTTAATTTCACTAACGAGTCTAGACGATAACTCCTCACCATGCCATTGACAAGTGCACGTGGGTGAACGTGAAATCTAATCATTTAATGGGAAAACAGGAAGAGAGAATTGAGGTAGTAGTCCTTTTCCTCCTTAACCAACAAAACAATATTGAAGAGATATAAATAACATAGTCCCCACGTGGTAATGTATTAATTCAGGTCATTTTGCAATCATTTCTTTCTTAAGATAACAATAATAAAGTCAAAAGCTTTTATTAGAAAAGTAATTCAAATTGGCATCATGCAGGACACCACCTAATGATGTCTGTAAAATTACATGTCTGTATAAGAGAATTTAAAATTCCATGAATTTATTTGAGTAAAATGTGGACAAAGAGACCTAATTAGTCTAGGGTTCCTGTTATTAAGAGTGAGAGATTGCATATGTGAATTTCATGATTTTATGGCTCCGGTTTATGTTCCATTTTTTTTTTCTCTTTCTTCCCCCAACTTTATTGCGGTATAATTGACAAATAAAATTGCAAGGTATTTAACGTTCGGTTTATGTTCCATTTTGCATCTTTTTTTTTTAAGATTTTATTTATTCATTTGAGAGAGAGAGAGACAGAGAGACAGAGAGCATGAGCGGGGGAGAGAGGCAGAGGGAGAAGCAGAGGCCCTGCTGATCTGGGAGCCGGGGGTGGGGCTGGATCCCAGGACTGTGGAATCAGGCCCTGAGCTGAAGCTAGACACTTAACTTTCTGAGCCACCCAGGTGCCTCTCCATTTTGCATCTTTATGCAAATTAGTGAGCGTCTATCAAATAAACAAACAAAAGGGGTGTAGAGAATGTTAGAGCTCTGTTCACTCCTTCAGTGTAACTGTTAACTACTGCTGTTTGGCGTCTATAGTTCTGGCTGGCATCTCACCAGCCACGCTTTTTTTGTAGTTCTCTTTTTTTAAGTTTTGACTTTGTGAACCAAAGAAAAATTAATCCGACTTCTGAAGTATCTCCATTTCCTTTTTATTAAAGTCTTGATATCAAAACATTCTATAGTATCGCTCAAATATTACCTGACCCAGTAGATAAGTAAACCAAATGCACACTTCCAAAATGTACATCAAATGTACACTTCTAAAAAAAATTCATAAAAAACCCAAAATTTCATTATTGGGGTGTTCTCAGCAACAGTAATACATCATGATTACACTAGCACGTTCCGTCACTTCCTTAATAAGTCTACCCTTCAGAGAAGGACGTATTTCATTTCAGAGGAAGACATTTAACTTGTCCTTTGTTGTTTTTGTTGTTTGAATTAAAAAATGGTGTCTCCACTTTGACATCAGAAGTATCAAATATAAAAGCTGGAAGCAAACTTTAGAGTCGGTTAATCTAGCTGTTGAATCGTGAAAGCTAAAATACGGAGTTCAAATAAGCAATTAAGACCTATAGAAGCTAAAGAATTAAAAAAAAAAAGAATATTGTTCAATGTCACAAAATCATGTTCCTTTACCCAGAAAAACTAAAGTGAATATGAATCCATTTTGAAAGGCAGTATATTAGACTTTAGGCTCAAGCTCTGACCCTCTGCTTTATAAGTGAGAACTTTATATAATAAATAGTTTTGATAAATGAATAATTAAGCCTTTCTGTAATGTGATCCAAAAACAACTGATCTCGTGGCAAAAGTTAATTTTACAGGAATCAATGTGTTCTAGAAAGAGGTCAGTGTGTTGCCCCTTTTCAATAAAGCACCCTTTGTTATGTGGCAATTATTTCTTTGCAGTTAAAAGCTGTGATGCCTAGCTATTTGTGGTATGGATAGCTACACATTTATAGTGTCAGCCTACGATAAAAGTTTTACAACTGTGTTTTGCTAAGGGAAGAAGGGCAAGTTTGCTGTTTATAGTAACACTCTGTAAATAGTCCGTAAATATTTGTTGAAAGAATGACTCATTAAGAAACAAATTCAAGTGACAAGATGAAAATCTAAATTAGCCTTTAAGCTATTTGTGCCAGGATCAAACAATCACATAAACTAGAGACAAGTTTGAACGTACTTTGAAGGTCTAGTCTTGAGTAATATAGAGTGACTTGAAAGAGCGAATAAATATGATCAAAAACGACCTAATGAAACAGAAGAGTGTAGGAACAATTCCTAGATGGCATCTAGGACAGTAGGTTCCTAGCTGGGGGAGTTTGCCCCTTGGGTGACCAAGCCTCAGCCTACAGTGCCTACCTCCTCTCTTGGATAACCCTCGTCTCGTGCTGGGTTTGCTCCAGGAAAATGTATCCATTTACTATTTTTTATTTCTACTTTTATTGGTCTCATGATTATACATACATAAAAACAGATAACGTACTATATTACAAGTTGTCCAAAGATCACCCTTAATTTAAGCTTCGGCTATAAGTAAGAACTATTTATTTCTACTTGTTGGGTAAGAAAAAAACATTCATTTCTGACAGGGCTACTCACTTGGTCTCCAAACCATTCTTTCATTTCCTGAGAAACTATTTTTCCTGTGCTTAGTGAACGTGAACTTGAAGCTCCCTGGGCGCCGCCCGCGGACTTATACTGTATGCTACCCGTCAGAGTCAGATTTCTGAAGCTACTTATACCAGCTCCCTCCTGTTCTTGAATACTTCATCTCATGTGGGCCCTCATAATTTCTAGAAAAGCATGCAATTATTTTTCTGCCAAATGTTTCTTTCCAGCCTCATGAGTCTCCTTACTTGACCTGAGTGTCACGTGCATTTGTCGTTATTACTAGACTGAAAGAAATGTAAATGTTTATGTACTCTATCTTAAAAATGTTTGTGCAGGGGTGCCTGGGTGGCTCAGTCAGTTAAGTATCTGTCTTCGGCTCTGGTCAGGATCCCAGGGTCCTGGGATCGAGCCCCCACATTGGGCTCCCTGCTTAGCGGGGAGCCTGCTTCTCCCTCTCCTTCTGCCCCTGCTTGTGCTCTCTCTCTCTCACTCACTCTACCTCTCAAATAAATTTTTTAAAAAAGTTACAAAACGTTTGTACATTATTTGGAACCTGGCCAGAGAGAGTTTACTCCAAAAACTCGCAAGATTCAAGGGAGGGCTTCTCTTTTCTTCCTTCCTTCACTCCATTCTTTTTTTTCTTTTCTTTGCTCTTCTCTTCTCTTCTCTTCTCTTCTCTTCTCTTCTCTTCTCTTCTCTTCTCTTCTTCTCTTCTCTTCTCTTCTTCTCTTCTCTTCTCTTTCTTCTCTTCTCTTCTTCTCTTCTCTTCTTTCTCTTCTCTTTTCCTTTTCTTTTCTTTTCTTTTCGTTTTTTTTCTTTTCTTTCTTTCTTTTCAAACTGGATTGTGCCCCTCTGGATTTCAAACTCTGTTGCCTAGCACAGCAGTTCTCCAACTGTGATCTAGGGACACTTGATCTTTTGAGATAGCTGCAAGATCAAAATCATGCATAGGTGAAAGACCCATTCAGTTTTCTCGATAGACCAATGGATTTTATGTTAAAAAGAAATGTTTATTGAAATTTTTTTAGATTCTACATTGCATCTAACCTTTAAGAAACTACACTTGTTAGCTTTTATGTAAAAACAGATTTATTCACAGATATAATTGATATATAATACAGTTCAAACATTTATGGTGTACAGTTCACTGACGTTTGGTACATTCCCAGATATGTGAAACCACCTCCCCAATTTTAGAGTATCTTCATGAACACAAAAAGGAATCTCATACCCTAAGGCTATCATCTCCCTATTGTCCCACCTACCCCAGCCCTAAACAATCACTAATGTACTTTCTGTCAACGATTTGCTTGTTGTAGACATGGCTTGTAGACAAGACAATATTCGACCTTTTTTAATCTGACTTTTTTCACTTAGTACAATGTTTTCAAGATTCATCCATTTTGTGGCATGCATCAGTACTCCATTCCCTTATGATCAAATGATATTCCATTATATACATACACCACATTTTGTTAATCCCTTCATACATGGATGGACATGTAAATTATTTCTTCCTTTCAGATATTATGGATAATGCTGCTATAAACATTCATATACAAGTTTTTGTATTAGCATATGTTTCCATTTCTCGTGGGTATATCACCAGGAGTGGAATTGCTGGATCGTGTGGTAAGTCTATGTATAAGTACTTGGGGAGCCACAGACTGTTTACTACAGTGGCCGCATCATTTTAGATTGCCACAAGCAGTGTGTGAGGGTTCCACTTTCTCCACATTGTCATCAGAACTTGTTATGTGTCTTTTCAATTCTAGCTATCCTAGTGGATGTGAAGAAATATCTCACTGTGATTTTGATTTTAATTCCCCTGATAACCAATGATGCCAATAATGTTTTTATGTGTTTATGGTCATTTTGCTATCTTCTTTGGAGACCTATCTATACCAATCACTTGTCCATTTTCTATTTATTTATTTGTTTTATATATATGTGTGTATATATATATATGCAATTTATTTATTTATATATATATACACACACAGTATATATACATGGTATATATAGATATAGATAAATACTGAGATATTATATATATGTATATATACAAAATATTGCAAAATAATTTATATATATATATATATATATATATATATATATGCCATGTCTAAGTCTCTCTTGTTGTTCTGCTGTTCTCTCTATCTTTGGCTGTTCAGAAGCTGTTCAGTCAGTCCTCAGTCCCTCAGTTCTTCTTCAGGAAGAGTTTTTCTCTTAATAGGTGTAATTTGGTGTGCCTCATGGAGGAGGTGAGTCCAGGGTCTTCCTATATCGCCATCTTGGACCAGAACCACTTACTTTGCCCATTTTTAAATTGTTAGTTTTTCTTTTATTATTTAGTTGTAAGAGTTCTTTATAGATTCTAGATTCAATTCCCTTATTAGACACATAATTTGCAAACATTTCTCCCCCTCCGTGGGTTGTCTTTTTACTTTCTTAGTAGTGTTCTTCAAAGCACAAAAGTTTGTTGTTGTTGTTGTTGTTGTTTGTAGTTTTCATGATTTGCTTTTTTGATTCTTTTTTTAAAATTTTTTTATTATATTATGTTAGTCACCATACAGTACATCCCTGGTTTTTGATGTAAAGTTCAATGATTCATTAGTTGCGTATAACACCCAGTGCACCATGCAATACATGCCCTCCTTATTACCCATCACCAGCCTAAAAGCTTTAAATCTTGATAGTCTGATATTTCATTTTTCGTGTGTTGCTTATGCTTTTGATGTCATATATAAGAACCCATGGCAAACCCAAAGTCATGAAACTTTACCCTTATTTTTTCTTCTAAGACTTTTTAGGTTAGAACTTATATTTATGTCTTTGATTCATATTGAGTTAATTTTTTGCATATGGTATGACGTAAGAGTCCAATTTCATTCTTTTGTATGTGGCTATCCACTTGTCCCAGCACTATTTGTTAAAAAGGACATTCTTTCTCTCACTGAATGATCTTGACACTCTTGCTGAAAATCAGTTGACCATAGACACATGGGTTTCTTTCTGGACTCTCAAATCTATTTCATTGATTTATATGCCTACCTTATTCCAGTTCCACACTATCTTTATTAATACTACTTTGTACTAAGTTTTAAACTTGAGAAGTGTGAGTCTTCCAACTTTATTTCTCAAGATTATTTTGGCTACTTTGAGTTCTTTGCAATTTGATGCGAATCTTAGAATCAGCTTGTCAATTTTTACAAATAAGCCAAGCTGTGATTTTGACAGGAATTGAGTTGAATCTGTAGATTAATTTGGGGAATATTGTCATCTTAACAATATTAAGTCTTCACATCTACTCAAATTTTGATGTAGTTTCAAAAACAAATCCATAATTATTTTAAAAGGCTACTAAGAGACTCTTCCGTTTTTAAATATTTATTTTATGAGGTTAGATTTTCTTCATTATTTCAGTCAAAATAAGATGCTGAATGCAGAAATGCATATGAGAATCCAGCTGTCTTCTATAAAGCCAGATATTAAAGAGATTTGCAAAAATGTAGAATTATTAATTTTTTTGTTTGGGGAAATATAATTTCATAAAAATTTTATTGTAAAAGTAACTGGGTTTCTTCTTATTTTCCAATGAATTAATACATGTTTTTAAAGTTTCCTAGCTTAAATCTGAACATAGTATAAATACCAATGGATATATAACCTATATAACCCAAATCTCTTTGGAATCTTCAATAGAGGGATCCTAAGGCCAAAATGTGAACATCTGGTTTAATACATTATGCCTTTTATTGTTGGGTCTGGTCTACATTTTGAACATATCCTTTAGCACTATCATACAACACAATTTTCACATCAATCTTAAAAACAACTTGCAGTTCTTGCAATGTATGAAGCTCTTCCAAATCTCTAAGCCTTCTCAGCCAGTGCTTCTACCTGGATGAATGCCCCCTTGCTTTCCCCCATCAAAACTCCTTCAAAACTTGACTCAAGCCCCAAGTTGTCCAAATCTGCCCTCTTTCCATGTGACCTATCTGCTTTGCTCCTTAGATTTTTGTTTTACTCTCTATAGATATTGTAAACTCCCTAGAGTAGGAAACTCCATTGTATTCACTTTCATATACACATTAAAAATGATAATTAACATTTGCTAATATATAATCCCATAATACCACAGAAAATCATTATACTTATTAGAAACTAGACCCATAGTCTATGTATTCTTGAGTGTTTTTATAAAAAGAATAAACAATTGCAAGTACAATTATTTAGAATAAAAATTTCCATGGGGAAAAAAGGACTACATAAAAACATAGGGATTTTTCATTCATGAAATATAATCCTCTGATGTGTTGTTAACTTTGTGGGCTTCAGGCCCATTTTCACTCACATGTAGATGCTAGCAGCTTAGATAAAAATAAACCACCTTAACTACAATAAATTATTTTTTTGAAAAATAAAATTAAAAATAGTACTTTCATTAACTTAATGGTATTGAATGATTTGTTTGACTTACGGGGATATAGGACAGCAATAGTAACCTCCCCTTTAACAAAACATATATGAATACTTTGTTATACTGATTTTTCAGGAAAATTATATCTCTGTATAGTCATAAAATCTCCCTTTACCATAGAACTTTTCAATTCTTCAATATTCGGTTACAATAAAACTGTAAATTCACTTTTTAGCTACATGATATTTGTGAACAAGTTCAATGAGATCAAATAAATACCAAAGTTACCATTTTACTCTGACTTGTGATTATATAGATTCAGATGTCTTAGATTTGAATTTATGATGGCAAAATTATGACAGGCAATAACGTATATTATACCATAATTAGCCTATGACATGGGTGTTATTCTTCTCTTTGGCATAATAATGAGATTTGATGCATCTCCTCCTTTATAAATTTCTGAGAAGTGATTAGATAGAGTACTGTTTGAATTTTGATGGTAAGGAAATAGCTTCAGAAAATAGTCTTTGGAAAGTCAGTCTTCTAAAGGTCTTATCATCATGCTATGCGGAAACAGAGCAATAAAGCTTTTTGATTGGTTGAAAATTGTTATCATGTTTCCGGAAAAGAATAGAAAGTGCACTATGATTATGAGCCCTAGGAAAAGGAAGATAAACACTGATGCAATAAAGTTCATAAGAACTCTCATTATAAAATGGAGAAAAAGGGAACAAATAGATCAAACTAGCAAAGTAAAAAGAGAAAGGAAGGAAGAAAACTCAAACTAAAATAAATAGCATGGGGTAATATATTAGGAATAAGATCACCTACATAAATTTCACGCTAAAATATGAAAGAGATGAATTATCCCCCTGTAACACATAGATTGTCATTTTGGGATATCAAACAACAAATAGACTGAAAGCAAGTGATATACAAGGATTGAAAATATTGGAATAGGCCAAAAATATATCCCTTTCAAACAAAAAGAAAGCCTGAGGTGTAATGTTAATGTCAGACAAGGTAGAATATTAAGGTAAAAGAAAAATTAAGAATAAATTACAGTATGAAGAAAAATATAATTCGAGGTAACTTTTATAACCATATTCATCAAACAACATGTCAGTTAATGATAAATTATTCAAAATGTATCTAAGAAGTGGAAGAGCTAAAATCCATTGCGGGGATCATGGGGCGCCTGGATGGCTCAGTCAGTTATGCCTTTGAATCTTGGTTTCTGCTCAAGTCATGATTTCAGGGCTGTGGGATCGAGCCCCACTTGGGGGCTCCGTACTCAGTGTGGAGTCTACTGGATATTCTCTCTCCATTCCTCTCCCTCTCCCCTGCTCCTCCCTTTGCTCCCCTCCAAATTAATAAAATCTTTAAAAAATAAAAAATAAAATAAAATCCATAGAGGAGATCAAAGGTGGTCAAAGGGCACAAACTTGCAGTTATAAAATAAGTAAGTCATGGGGATGTAAGGTACAGCATGGTGATTATAGTTAATAATACTGTATTGCATATTCGAAAGTTGCTAAGAGAGTAGATCTTAAAAGTCATATCACACAAAAAAATTGTTTTGTAAGCCTGTATGGTGATGGATGTTAACTAGACTTATTGTGGTGATCATTTCAAAATATAGACAAATGTTAAATCATTACATTGTACACCTGAAGCAAATATAATGTTATATGTCAATTATACCTCAATTAATAATAATGATACTACTAATAGTAAGCTGAACCAGCTGGATTCAAAGCTAAGAGTAACATAACTTTTAACAAAAATATAATTGCAATATCATTTAAATTAACTAGACCAATTGATGAATGGAAAGATTTCCAATTTAACTTTATTATAATATCCTGATAAAAACAAAAAGAATACAAACAGAAAAACCTATTGGCTAATTGCACTATTGACTATAAATGCAAACATTCTAAATTAAATTTTAGTAAACTTAGGGGAAAATATTCAATTCATAGTAATGACAAAAAAAGTATGATAATTCATTTCATCTAGGTTGCCACTGATACATCTTGGTTGGAGTTACTAAAATGTGAAAATTAACAGGTATGATATCTTAGTATCAATGAAATATAATATAAAACACCAGGAAAATAAGGCTTGGACAGAACACAAATCTTAAACTTAAAAACTATAAAATCTTACTGATGACCCACATATATCTTTGGCTCTATTACAACAAATGATATTTTTAAATTTCCCCAGTTGATTCCAGCATATAGCCAAATTGGAGAACTGTTGCCTTTCAAGGTCAAATGAAGGGTGTGTGGGGGGTATATAATTAGCTTCACCTTTGTATAGGTTTATACTTAAATGTGTTACTTTTTTAAAAAGCATTATTATATTGAATTTGAAAATAGAATTTTCTTTTTAGTTTTAATATTATATGAAAAGAACAAGACTGGGGATTTTAGTAACATTGAATCAGTGATTGGACAATTAAAGTAACAGAAAAGGAAAAGAACATGAAGGCAAATAAAGAAATGAAGGTTTAGAAAGGAAAACAGGGTTCTGTGCCTCAGTTCTCACACATAAGAAGGGCTTCCTTCCTCTATTCACTTCTTAATCTGCATGTTAATGAGGAACAGGAGTTACACCAACTCGTTATTTATCAAAACTAAAAATAAAAGAATGGAGTTGCCTAGAGTTTAGGCCCTAACTCTCCATTGATTGGGATAAAATATGAATTATAAAATCCCTCTTCAAGAAGATGGAAAAAAAGGAAAATGTGCTATTTTATCCTTTAATAATTTCTAGCTTTTAGACTGTCAGCTATTCTCCATAAATTGTTTAAATTGATTTTTGATTTCCTGGTTTGTCAAATCATTCTTGAGCAGGATGGTTCTTAATCTCCAAGTGTTTGAGTTTCTTCCAAATTTTTCCTTGTGGTTGAGTTCCAATTTCAAAGCATTGTGGTCTGAGAATATGCAGGGAATAATTTCAGTCTTTTGGTATCAGTTGAGACCTGTTTTGTGACCCAGAGCATGGTCTATTCTTGAGAATGTTCCATGGGCATTAGAATAGAATGAGTATTCTTTTGTTCTGGGGTGTAGTGTTCTATATATATCTATGAGGTCCAACTCATCTAATATGGCATTCAAAGCCCTTGTTTCTTTGTTGATTTTCTGCTTAGGTGATCTATCTATTGCTGATAGTGGAGTGTTGAGGTCCCCTACTATTAACGTATTATTATCTATATGTCTCTTTATTCTGGTTAGAGTTGGCTTGTGTATCTTGCTGCTCNCCCCCCCCAACCCTTTCTCTCATTCCAGGTCTGTGTAGACAGGTCTGATGTAACTGATACCTTTGCCTTGGTACGTGAGAAATTTCTTTGCCCTGGCTGCTTTCAATACTATATCCTTGGATCTAATATTTGCGAATTGCCCTATGACGTGACGTGGCGTAGGTTTCGTGGTTGAGCTTGGGAGGGGTCCTCTCTGCCTCTTGGACACGAATGCTTGTTTCCTTTGCTAGATTAGGGAAGTTTTTAGACTGTCAGCTAGATAAAGAAATAATTCTTAAAAACAAGCTTGAAATTACACATAAGCACAGTAGAGAATAGACCGTAGTCTACATGAAATTATTTTGGGGGTACCCAGAGATCTCCCCTAAAATGTTTTCCTTATGTACTTCATATTGTCTGAAATATTTTTCCCAAAATCACTCTTTATTTCATAATGAATCAGACGCAAATAGCATAATGCACATATCCTTTGGAAAGATGAAATATTGCATAAAATTCATGTAAGTTATAATAAAGTAATATGAGATCCTTTGATACTTATAGGGAGGGGGTTTCTGTGATGAAGGATGGACAGAGGGATCAGAGCAGAGTATAAAAAGGCCAAAGGAGGAAATTGGTGGAAAAAAACCCTCATGATTTTGTGCAGGCCCTACATAAAATTCTCAAGTTCTACAACATGCTGAGTGCTACCGAGAAGTAAGTCAAGTCTCTTTCTTTTAACTCTTGTATATTTGGAGTATTTGAAAATAATAGTACAAAGGTAAAGGTCAGTCATGGATAATAATGTACTCAGGGTCTCACTGTGGACCTTTGGATCTTTTCTCTAATGCACGGAGCTCACCCATTTTGGCCTCTTGTCATGAAACACACCCAACTACCTCAGTGGGGAGCTGAAAAACACTCAGGACATAGGAAATGGAAACCAGTGGGTTCCTTATTGGCAGTAATTTTGTATCCATATCCTCACTAGAGACAGTAGCAGGTGCTATATTTTATCACTGGCTTTTAGGAGGGACACTGCTGTGAAGGAACATAATACATGCTCTTCAACCTAGTGACAGATGGAAGGGACTTGCTGGCCTGAGATAGAGGAGGGATGCTCTAAAGCTGTGTTTCTCTACCTTTTTAAAAATGATTATTATTACCTTTTAGACATTTGTTCCCAAACCACTTCCCATGAAGTTTTAACACCAGAGATATACTTTATATTTGCTGATGTACTGTCTGCATATTTGTGATTTAGACCCAGAAAGAGTAAGTTGGTTTTTTCCTCCCCAGGAACCAATTTTTGCCCCATGAAGGAAAATATTGCTCCCATCAAGAATGTTTGTTTTATATCATTGAGTGTTATTATTACATGATGCAGCTTACATTCTCTTTATCCTAATTTGTGAAACTAGAATAGGCCATTAAAATTTGTTTTCATCCTTAAAAAAAAAGACTCAACACCATATTTATGAAACTACTGTGGAGAAATCATTTAAATTAAGCAATTAAGGAGAATGACTCAAATGGGGTTTTTCTGGCATGAAGTCAACTGCTAGGATGCTTTCACATCCTTCCCACTACTAGAACTTGAAAGAAAATGTCTCATGCCTTTAGAAATAATCTACATATAATTAGTAAGATTTGTATTGCAAATACTCCGCACCCTTATCGTATATCTTGTTTAGAATAAAGAATTGGAATTTCACAGAATTCAGAGTAAACCAGAGGCAATTCTCCATCTAGGCTAGGATTGCATGGTGTTTGCATGTTTAACCAAATTTATTTAAATGTTCTCCATAGTTATATTTATTCTACTACACGTTTAGAAAATAACCTCAAGAAAAATACTTTATACAACTTCTTGCGTGCGTGTGATAACACGCACACACAAGAGTGTTGCGTCCTCTCCTAGTCAATCATTTTATTCTTCTCTGAAATAACGAGTCTTACTTCCAATGCCATATAATGGCCTGTGCCCTTTACAAGGTAGAGAAACAAGTTTTTATCCACAGTTTTGCTTGGGCAGGGAGAAAGTAGGAAGCCTGCATCTTCTTTTCTTTTTTTTTTAAGATTTTTTATTTATTTTTTTGACAGAGAGAGACAGCCAGCGAGAGAGGGAACACAAGCAGGGGGAGTGGGAGAGGAAGAAGCAGGCTCCCAGTGGAGGAGCCTGATGTGGGACTGGATCCCAGAACGCTGGGATCACGCCCTAAGCTGAAGGCAGACGCTTAACGACTGCATCACCCAGGCGCCCCGTGGAAGCCTGCATCTTCTGTCCACTGCTGCTCACCCTGTTCTTTTAGAATGTGTCTCTCAGCTGCCCCAAGGTGAAAATACATGGCTTTATGCCTTCATAAATGTATTCCCTCTGGCTTTTCAAAGAGACTAGAAATAAGTTGGGTGTGCAGCACCCATACTAATGAAAAAAAAAATGCTCAAGTTCCTTACCTGAAACTTTAAAGGGAAGAAACCTGAAATGGGAATGAATGATTTCATTAATTTTTCAAACTGCCATCGACTGATAGAATCAAAGCAGGTACTCAACTATGTGTAGTAAAGCTAGGAATTCAGGCAAGCATGGTTGAAATTCCACCCCCACTACTCACTAGCTGTGTAACCTTGGGAAAGTTTGCTTCATTTTCCTAGGCTTGGATGCTAATTTTATACGACTGTGATAATAATAGTACCAACCTCAAAGGATGTCTGTGAGGACTGCAGCATAGAAGTGACCAGGAAAATACCTTGCACATTGCAAGCATTCAAAGAGTACTTGCTATTAAGAACCATAATATTATCCTATTTCTCCTGGTTATTCTTGGATTATCCCCCAAAGCACCCAGCACAGTGCCCTGTACATAAATACATAGTAAATACATATGCTAATGAATTAATGAGTGTAATTATGATACAACTTTATACGACTCCCTAGAATGTATGTACTTAAATTAAATAATTTCTTCATTCTTCCTCCAATTTTCTTCTTTAAAGACAAAGATCATGACTGTCACTGTATCTGGAAGTACAGAGATTATTTTCATAATTATTTCTTTGACTACAGATCAACTATTCTATATAGTGCTGAAAATCTCCAAGTTTAATGATTTTAAAAAAATGAAGATTTTCTGCAGCTCAGATGCCAACTCATGTGTTCAACTATTTAAAATTAAAATCATGGGATGGGAGTGGAAAAGACAAGTAATATAGATTTCTGTTATGACATTCTACAACTTCAATTTTTCTGAATTTTGTAATCCAGGAAATTGATTAATTAGTTTTTATGTCTCCCTGAAAATAGACTGCAGAACTTAAAATGATAATTCTCAAAATGGAGAAATGAACTGCTAGGGGACCATGTTAAAATGTGGATCCTAATTTAATATATCTGAAATGAGGCCAGAGATTCTGCAAGCATGTATGGGATGCTATCTGTAAACCACAGTTTGAAAACAAAGATCTAATATTTCAAGGTATTCCATGTTACTCAAGGTGAGGAATAAATAAAATTGTTTTGAGCCACTAAAAGGAGATAAGTTATAATAAAAAATATAATTTTATTATCTCTTTGCTCCACAGAGTAAATTTTAAGCTCTTTCCATTTCTATCAGTAACTATAAAAATAAAAAATGATGTTTTACCAACGGAGATTATAACAGATAAGTAGAGACAAGTGACAACTAACTGTGACTGGCAGACTTTTTTTAGCTTTCAGTAACAAGCCTGACCAAAAAACCCTAAAAAAGCTGTACTTGAAAAAGATTATTCAAATGTCAGTTTTTAACAACACCAACAAAACCCAGGAAAGATAGGGAGGAGTTGAATATTTAAAATCATAATTAATATTAGAGGGCAAAGAAGAAATGGGAAATTATTTACAATGTGTATGATGGACAGAAAGTCTTCTTAATATATAAAGAGTTCTTAGATATAAAGAGGTGCAATTTAAAAATGGGCAACTGATTTGAACTGGTCACCCAGAGAAGAATATGTTTATATATATTTTAAAAATACAACCATTCTAGTAATCAAAGAATTGCAAATTTAAAATATGTTTTTTCAGCTGTTAAATTGTGAGACTTAATATTTTCATTCCCATTGTTATTAAAGATACAGTGAAATGGATACTCTTACACAATACATTTTGGTAATGTTTTGTTGTTTTGTTTTGGGGTTTTTTATTGTTTTGTTTTTTTATTAAATTTTTAATAAAATTTTGATTCCAGTATAGTTAACAATATAGTGTCCATACATCACTCTGTGCTTTCTTAATCCTCTTCACCTATTTCACCCATCCCCCCTCCCACCTCCCTGCTGGTGACCATCAGTTTGTGCTCTATAGTTAAGAGTCTGTCTCTTGGTTTACTTCTCTCTCTCTCTCTCAATCTCTCTTGACCTTTTTTCCCCTTTGCTTGTTTTATTCATTTATTTTTTGCTCGTTTGTTTTGTTTCTTAAATTACACATGAGTGAAATTATGTGGTACTTGTTTTTCTCTGACTGACTTATTTCACTTAGCATAATACTCTCTAGCTGTAATGTTTTAAAACCATTCAGTGATCTGTATCAAGGACCTTAAAATATTCATACACTGATTCATACACTAAAATATTCATACCTGATGTTTCTCGAGGAGCATACACTATTTGCCATTCAAAAGTAGTGGCTTTCTCTCCTTAGTCCTGTCTAGATGTAAAGAGACTGATTCCTAGCCTTGGTATTGGAGGTATTCTTCTACTTTCATTCTTCTACATTTTGCCGAAAGCAAAATCACATCCCCCCAAGACTAGTCTGCTGAAGAGGGTCTTAGGATCAGATGATTCACTTGCCCTGCTTCACATCCTCTCAGTCCAACTTTTTGCTGTGGCCATTGCTGCAGGGACGAGCTGCATGCAGACGTAACCTGACAACACCTCACTCCCTCTCCACTCAGTACGTCTTTTTCTGACCTGGAGCTTCCCTGCCACCACCACATCGGACACCTCCATGAACCTACCCGTTCAGTCTTTCTGTTGCTTGTGCAAGCCTGGATGCTTGAGGGAGTTAACCTCCCATGGGATAACTTCAGGTTAATGGCAAATGAAAGAACAAAATTTCCATTGAAAATGCTGATCGACCACTGGAACTGTGGGAATTCCTAATCTGTGAGCAGCAGAAAAAAATGCCAAGCCTTCTATATGGCAACACCCCTAATGGAACCCAGCCATTCTCTTTATGGCATGTTGATCACACTGCACCACCCTTACCCTGGGGGGGGGCAGCAATTATCTGTTGCCAGAACTGAAGTAATCTCTGGATAGGAGTGCCTTTCCTGCCTAAAGTGCCTCTATCAAGAATACAACTCAAAAACTTAGAAAGTGCCTGATTTACTTACATATGATCCTTCGTAACTTAACCTCAGACCAAGTGGCCCACCTTAGAGAGAAGGTATGACACCCATGGCCTGACTGTGGGATTCACTGGTCCTGCCATACAATATGCCAGCTCCAAATCTGCTAGCTTAATAGAATTTTTGAACACCTATTAAAAAAACCCCAGAGCAACAGCTTAGGGCGTCCTCTAGATGAGACACATGTACTGGACTAATAGCTAATATGCAGTGCTGGGACCCCAATACCCAGACTCCCTGAGTCCAAGAAACAAGGAGGGTAAGTAGGACGGGTTCCCGACATCACCTCATCCAGGGATGATTTTGCGGAATTTTTACTTCCTGACCCTGCAAATTTATGCTCTGCTGGATTAGAAGACATAGCGGCAAATGGGATTGGGGAAGGAAGGCAACAAGATGAAAATTCTCTCTGTGAACACAGTAAGCGTTCTATTAAGGCTGAAACTTTTCAGGTTATCTCATACCAGTGGAACAGCAGGTCAAGAAGGACATTACCATAGCAATGGACATGATCCTGAATACCTTAAGGAGGGGCTACTGCCATACAATGCGGGAAGACAGGAGTCTATCTAGAACCCAGGGGTTCACTGGAACATCTCTTGGTGTTTTCATGCCTACTGATAAGTCTAGTGGGCTATTGTAATAAACCCAAACTGACAACATTAAAGTAAATGGGAGGTCCAAATCTTTACAAAGCAAGCCATCTAGACTGAAGTTCTAGCCAGCAGTGCAAAAAGTACAAAACCAGTGATAGAGAATGGAGAAAATAAATATCACTTGTACCTTTTCAATCAAGTTGTAGCAGTAGAGACAACACCTTGTTCTGTTAACCTTTGTATATAATTTTTTTTATTATTATTATGTTAGTCACCATACAGTACATCCCCGGATTCCGATGCAAAGTTCGATGCTTCATTAGTTGCGTATAACACCCAGTGCACCATGCAATACGTGCCCTCCTTACTACCCATCACCAGTCTATCCCATTCCCCACTCCCCTCCCCTCTGAAGTCTTCAGTTTGTTTCTCATAGTCCATAGTCTCTCATGTTTCATTCCCCCTTCTGATTACCCCCCCTTTCTTTATCCCTTTCTTCCCCTACCGATCTTCCTAGTTCTTATGTTCCATAGATGAGAGAAATCATATGATAATTGTCTTTCTCTGCTTGACTTNTTCCATACAAATTTAAGGACTATTTGTTCCAGTTCTTTGAAAAATGTCCTCGGTATTTTGATCGGGATAGCATTGAAAGTGTAGATTGCTCTGGGTAGTATGGACATTTTAACTATGTTAATTCTTCCAATCCATGAGCATGGAATATTTTTCCATCTTTTTATGTCTTCCTCAATATCTTTCAAAAGTGATCTATAGTTTCTAGGATATAGGTCCTTTACGTCTCTGGTTAAGTTAATTCCAAGGTAACGTATGGTTTTTGGTGTTATTGTAAATGGGATGGATTCCCTAATTTCTCTTTCTTCAGTCTCGTTATTCGTGTATAGAAATGCAACTGATTTCTGGGCATTGATTTTGTATCCTGCCACCTTACTGAATTGTTCTATAACTTCTAATAGTTTGGGAGTGGATTCCTTTGGGTTTTCCATATAGAGTATCATGTCATCTGCAAAGAGAGACAGTTTGACTTCTTCTTTGCCGATTTGGATACCTTTGATCCCTTTTTGTCTTCTGATTGCTGTTGCAAGGACTTCTAGTACTATGTTGAATAATAGTGGCGAGAGTGGGCATCCTTGTCGTGTTCCTGATCTTAAGGGAAAGGCTTCCAGCTTTTCCCCATTGAGAATAATGCTTGCAGTAGGCTTTTCATAGATGGCTTTTATGAGATTGAGAAATGTACCCTCTATTCCTACACTCTGAAGGGTTTTAATCAGGAAAGGATGCTGTATTTTGTCAAATGCTTTTTCTGCATCAATTGAGAGGATCATATGGTTCTTGAGTCTTTTCTTGTTGATATGATGTATCACATTGATTGATTTGCGAGTGTTGAACCATGCTTGCATCCCAGGTATGAATCCCACTTGGTCATGATGGATAATCCTTTTAATGTACTGTTGGATTCTATTAGCAATAACCTTTGTATATTAAGTCATTGTGTGTACCTGAAAGTTTTCGGAAAATTAACATAAGTTATAATGTGTGGTCAGCCAATGTGATCATTGGTTATAGTGATTGATAGTGATTGAGAGTAATTAAACAGTCACACATTTTAAAAATTAGGTAATGACAGGTAAGGAATATTCACACAGATTAATGAGTAGAAGAGAGATTCCAGAAATATACTTAAATTATGTCAATTCACTATATGATGAAGGCATTTCATGAAATTGGGGAAATGATAGATTTTTCAACAGATAATATTCAGATAACTAAAGAAGATCCCTCCCTCCTGCCTTTATTATTTTTAAAATATTAAAACAGATCAAAGATGTAAATGTAGCATATGAAATGATAAAAGCACTAAAAGAAAATATAATTTTTGTGATACTAGAAAAAAGATTGACTCAACTACACCTAAATAAAACATAACTACAGAGCACAAATATCATAAAAATGGTCAGGATAAAAGATGAAATTGTAAAATAAAAATGTAACATGGATGATTATAGGAGATATTTATGTGCCCAACATGGGCGCACCCAAATATATAAACAATAGCAAACATAAAGGAACTAATTGTTAATAACACAATAATAGTAGGGGACTTTAACACCCCACTTACATCAATGGACAGATCACCTAAACAGAAAATAAACAAGGAAACAATAGCTTTGGATGACATACTGGGCCAGATGGACTTCACATATATTCAGAACATTCCATCCTAAAACAGCAGAATACACATTCTGTTCAAGGGCACATAAAATATTCTCCAGAATAGATCACATATTAGGTCACAAAACGGGAGTCAACAAATACAGAATGATTGAAACTACGCCATTCACCTTTTCTGACCATAACGTTATGAAAGTAGAAGTCAACCACAAGAAAAAACCTGGAAAGACCACAATTACATGGAGGTTAAACAATATGCTACTAAACAATGAATGGGTCAACAGGGAAATCAAAGAAGAAATAAAAAAAAATACATGAAAACAAATGAAAATGAAAACACAACAGTCCAAAACCTTTGGGACACTGCAGAAGTGGTCCTAAGAGAGGAGTATATAGCAATACAAGCCTTTCTCAAGAAAAAAGAAAAGTCTCAAATAAACAATGTAGTCTTACAGCTAAGGGAGCTAGAAAAAGAACAATAAATGAAGCCTAAAGCCAGCAGAAGGAAGGAAATAATACAGATTAGAGCAGAAATAAATGATATAGAAACTAAACAATAAAACAGATCGATGAAACCAGGAGCTGATTCTTTCAAAAATTAATAAAATTGATAAACCTCTCGCCAAACTTATCAAAAAGAAAAGACCCAAATAAATAAAATCACAAATGAGAGAGGAGAAATAACAACCAACACCGCAGAAATACAAAGGATTATAAGAGAATATTATGGAAAACTATATGCCATAAATTGGACAATCTAGAAGAAATGGATAAATTCCTAGAAAAATATAAACTACCAAAAGTGAAACAGGAATAAATAGAAAACTTGAAAAGATTGATAACCAACAAAAACATTGAATCAGTAATCAAAAAACTCTCCCCCCCAAAAAAAGTCAGAGACAGATGGCTTGACAGAAAATTCTAAACATTTAAAGAGAATTAATACCTATTCTTCTCAAACTATTCTAAAAAACAGAAAAGAAAGGAAAACTTCCAAATTCATTCATGAGGACAGAATTACCCTGATACCAAAACCAGATAAAGACACCACTAGAAAAGAGAACTACAGGCCAATATCCCTGATGAACATGGATGCAAAAATTCTCAATAAAATACTAGCAAATCTAATCCAACAATACATTTAAAAAAATCATTTACCACCATCAAGTGGGATTTATTCCCAGGCTGCAGGTGTGGTTCAATATTCACAAATCAGTCAATGTGATACAGCACATTAATAAAAGAAAGGATAAGAATGATACGGTCATTTTAATAGATACAGAAAAAGCATTTGACCAAGTAAAAATCCATCCATGATAAAAAAAAAACTCTCAACAAAGAAGGTTTAGAGGGAACATATCTCAACATAATAAAGTCCATCTATGAAAAAAAAATCAGAGCTAACATCATACTTAATGGAGAAAAACAGAGCTTTTCCTCTATAGTCAGGAACAAGACACGGATGTCACTGCTATTTAACATTTGACTGGAAGTCCTAGCCTCAGCAATCAGACAACAAAAATAAATAAAAGGCGTCCAAATTGGCAAGGAAGAAGTCAAACTTCCACTATTTGCAAATGACCTGATTCTCTATATTGAAAACCCGAAGGATTCCACCAAAAATTGCCAGAACTGATACCAAATTTCAGTAAAGTCACAGATACAAAATCAAAGTACATAAATCTATTGCATTTCTATACACCAATAATGAAGCAGCAGAAAAAGAAATTAAGGCATCAATCCCATTTACAACTGCACCAAAAACAATAAGATACCTAGGAATAAACCTAGCCAAAGAGGTGGAAGACTTGTACTCTGGAAACTATAAAATAAAAAAGAGATTGAAGATGACACCAAAAAATGGGAAAATATTCCATGCTCATGGATTGGAAGAAGAAATATTGTTAAGAGGTCTATACTACCGAAAGCAATCCACAGATTAAAGCAATCAGTATCAAAATACTAACAACATTTTTCATATAGCTAGAACAGTCCTAAAATTTGTGTGGAATCGCAAAAGACCCTGAATAGCCAAAGCAGCTTTGAAAAAGAAAAGCAAAGCTGGAGGCATCACCCGGACTGCAAGTTATATTACGAAGCTGTAGTGGTCAAAACAGTATGGTGCTGGCACAAAAATAGACACACAGAACAACTGAACAGAAAAGAAAACCCAGAAATGAACCCACAGCTATCTGGTCAATTAATTTTCAACAAAGGAGGAAAGAATATGCAATGGGAAAAAGACAGTCTCTTTAACAAATGGGGTTGGGCAAACTGGAAGAATGAAACTGGACCACTTTCTTATATGAAACAAAGAACTACTTCAAAATGGATTAAAGACCTAAATGTGAGACCTGAAGCCATTAAAAATCCTGGAGAAAGCAGGCAGTAACCTCTTTGACATTGGCCATAGCAACTTCCTTCTAGATAGGTCTCCTGAGGCAAGGGAAACAAAAGTGAAAATAAACTATTGGGACTACATCAAAATAAAAAGCTTCTCCACAGTGAAGGAAACCATCAACAAAACTAAAAGGCTACCTACAGAATGGGAGAAGGTATTTGCAAATTACAGATTGGATAAAGGGTTACTGTCTAAAGGATTTATAAAACTCAACACCCCAAAAATGAATAATACAATTTAAAAATGGGCAGAAGGCGTGAATAGACATTTTTTTCCAAAGACGACAAAGAGATGGCCAACAGACATGTGAAAATATGTTCAACATCACTTATCATCAGGGAAATGCAAATCAAAACTACGATGAGATATCACTTCACACCTGTCAGAATGGCTAAAATCAAAAACACAAGAAACAATGGGTTTCGTCAAGGATGTGGAGGAAAAGGAACATTGGTGCACTGTTGCTGGGAATGCAAATTGGTGCAGCCACTCTGGAAAACAGTGTGGAGGTTCCTCAAAAAATTAAAAATAGAACTACCCTATGACCCAACAATCGCACTACTAGGTATTTACCCAAAGAATACAAAAATGCTAATTCAAAGGGATACATGCATGCCAATATCTATAGCAGCATTATCTACCATAGCCAAATTTTGGTAACAGCCCAAGTGTTTATTGACTATTGAATGGACAAAGAAGTGGTATATTATACATATATAATGGAATAGTACTCAGCCAGCAAAAAGAAGGAAATCTTTCCATTTGCAATGAGGTGGGTGGAGCTACAGAATATTGTGCTAAGCGAAATAAGTCAGTCAGAGAAAGAGAAATTTCATTCATACAGGGAATTTAAGGAACAAAACAAACAAGCAAAAGGGAAAAAGGGGAAAAAAAACACATTATATTTGAAAATGTTCAGTAAAGAGTTAATCAGCAGGCCTAGGGTGTTCAAACCTTTCACATTCCAAAGAACTGGCTCACTGTTGGTTCTTGAGAGGTAACCTCTAAGCCCTTACAATATCCTGTTAGGTGTCTCTTTGCAGACATGAGGCCTTAGAGCATGCCAGACAGTTTATGCTAACAATGTGATATATAGTTAAAACTTGGGCCATACTGTATCTGTTTGACCTTCAGAGTTGCAAGAAACTGAATAATTCCATTTAGTATTAAAGCCTGACCTCCCATCTTATTTCAGCGTTTTTGACCTGCCTATATTACTCTATTCTTTCTTTGTTTCATAACTCTTATCTTACTCTACTTTTTCTGTTGTTTATTATTTACTGTCTGTCTACCTTGCTATAATGCAAATTACACAAAAGCAAGGATTTTTTTTGTTTTATTCGCTGATATGAGCAACCAGAACAATGCCCAGCATTTGGCAAATCCTCAATAAAATATATTTTGAACGAATAACTGCTTACTAACACATTCTTCGTGATATCAACATTTGCAATTAGTACCCATAAATAGAATAAAGAGATAAAATATGGCGTGCTCGTGAAATAGAATACTAAAAAGGAGTTAAAATGTGCAATACTTACATATTTTGGTATTGAGAGATCTTAAAAACCAAACATTAAGTGAAAAAAAGGCAAGTTCAAATGTAACATGTACTACCAGATCCCTTTTATGTAAAACCATACATCCTAGACAAATCAACATAATACTTGTTTTATGAGTGTGAATATACACATAGCCTAGTACATATATAATTTCTTTCTGATAATAAACTTTGAGCTACCAAACTCAAAAGGATATAAAGAATGAGCACTGAAGTTGATGATCAAATGGTACTTCAGCTTTATCTGTAAAGTTCCTGATGTTATTTTTAACTATACACATATGTTATGGACCACATAATATAATTTCAAATGAAAACTTAACTAGAAACCAGAAAGATACCTCTGGTCTGTGTGTGGAAAACAGATTTGAGTGAGAAGAGACAAAAGTTGAAGTGACCTCATGAGTTTCTCTTTGCTACAGCCTAGGAAATGACTGGGGCTTCTAAATTCAGAGTGGGAGGAGACAAAGAGAAACCCAGCCTCTAACAAAGTGGAAGATGCCTGTGACTGCATCAAAGCAGACCTGTAATCAGCACACATCTGTGGTTTCTTCAACCTCCTTTGCCCACACTTACCACTTCCTCCTCCAAATTCCTGAATAAATTCCAGATTTCTTCTGCTTTTGTATTCTCACAGTCCCTGACATCTTGTTAAACACACATTAAAAATGCTGTTAAAATAAATGTCTACTAAAAAGAGAGACAATGAGGATGGAAGATAGAATGCGTGAAAGAGAAAGAAGAAAAGGGGAGAAGAGAAAATAAATCCGTTCAGGCCAAACACATCAGCTATGCTACTCTATATATGATTGTGAAGACTCTTGTGACTTTTATTTTTTTCTCTAAGTAATGAAATATCAGTACTTAATGCAGTGAAGAGAAAATTCATGTTCTGGCAGAGGAGCTCAAGCGAATATTAATGTTTAGATGTATCCAAGTAAAGGCAATTAGCTTCTCGGTATGGAAACATTAATTGTGGATCCCAGGTATCTTTCTAACCTCTCTTTCCTCCCACGTGGAAGTTGCCCAAAATAAAACTGCCAGATTAGCCTTCATAAATATTACTGTCTTTGGGCTACTTCTCTAAACAAGGACTTAATTTTGTTCCCAAATATTTTCAGCATCAAATCCAGACTCTTATTCCTGGATTTTTGACTTACTCTTTAGTCTAAACTTATTTTAACAATAATCTAAACTTACTCCCCAAATTTACTGCTACCCACAACAATAGCCACTTTCGTCAGAGAGTCTGAGCTTTGCCCTTTAATCTCTTTATGGCCTCCAGGATAGGATAAGGCTGCTTTATCACCCCAGAATGTTGTTTTTTTCTTCCCACCACTTAAATCTGTTACCATTATCAAAATTTCCCCTCTTAGTGTCTGCAGGCCCTTGGGGGGTAGTGATAAAGAAGAAAGAGAAGGCAGAGATAGATCTGACTTCCAGAATTTCAATAATTTAATTGATTCCATGATGACTGTCACCATCAAGAGATGATATAATGCAATTGGTGCTACAGCCCAACTGTAGCTTAAATGCACTCTTAGAAGGCATATAAGATTAATTTTTTCCATTGCCATTACAGGTGAGCCCTCTTTAATTGCCTCTATAGTATCTCATCTATGTCAAGCAGAGTCAGCATTAGTCACTCAAAACAGTCATCTGTAGACAGGTTCTGTATGCCAAGTGATCTTCAAGACACTGGGTATTTGTTGGCGATCAAGATACACCCCACCCTTGTCCTTTTAGAACTTATGTGTTAATGGTGAGAGAAGTAATACATAAATAAGATAATTTCAAGGTGATAAATACTATCAAATAAACAGGATGGTATGACAAATTGGACAGAGTTGAGGCAACTGTAGACTGAGTCATCAGAGCAGGTTTTCTGATCTTGTACAATGTGAGCCAGGGCTTGATAAAAAGACGTAGCATTTCAAAGGCCTCGGAAAGAGTATTGGAGGTAGTAGAATCAACAAGAACAGAAATCCTACGGTTGAAAGGACATTAGTATATGTGGGTAATTAGGATGCAGTGCGGTTGCAGCATAGTGAGGAAGGGAGAGAATGGCACAAGTTAATGTAGGAAAGAAGGCAGGGACAAATTAACCAGGACTTTGTGGACCAAAGTATGGAATTCCAATTTTATCGTAAGTAAAATGGAGGACCTCTGGAGGATTTTAGCAGGGGGTTGATAGTTTTCTGTCAAGATTGCTTTTTCCTCCATGAGAGGGGGGAAGAAAGAAGACGGCATACCAATTCTACTTTTGCTCCTACTTCAGAGATAGGTTCCGGAAAAACATGAGTTTTGGAATAAAGTGGCTTTTAGTGTCTACTAATGTTCACTAAAACTTTTCTAGGTAGACCCTTGTTCTCTTGACATCTTCGCACTGCAGAGTATTTCATGGCCAACATCAGCAGATCAAATGACCTCAACGTATTTGAAAGTTCTATATACAAGCGGACAGAACTTAAAAATACATATATGTTAAGATAACAGAAAGTTCCAATTGCTACAGGCTAGACTAGCTTATTAGATAAGGGAATGATAAGGCTGAAGCAATGCTTAATAACAAAGACATGAACCAGGACAATTTTGTCTTTAAGTGGAAAACACAGAATAGATTTTCCAATTCTGATTTACTCCCTTTCAACTATATAGATCCCCCTTGTTCTTCAAGATTAAAGTTAAGTCTCACCTCCCATATGAAGGTTTATCTGTATTTACAAACACTATTGTACAGTATATTCTTTTTTTATTGAGGTATTATTGATGTCCAATATTATATTAGTTTCAGGTGTACAAGGTCATAATTAGACACTTGCGTACACTGAAGATTTATCACATTAACTCTAGCCACCACCCACCACCATAAATGTTACAGAAAAATTTTTTTCTTGTGTGAGTACTTTTAAGATCCATTCTTAGCAACTTTCAAATACATAGTATAATACCATTGACTATAGTCACCATGCTTCACAGCACATCGCCATAACCCATTCATTGCACCCCAAGAAGTCTGTACCTCCTGACATCCTTTACCCATTTTGTCCACACCACAACCCCTCAGCCTCTGGCAGCCACCACTCTATTCTCCACACTCATGAATTTTGTTTGTTTCAGATTCCAAATATAAGTGAGACCAGATGGTATTTGTCTTTCTCTGACTTATTTCACTTACCATAATACCCTTAAGTTCCACAGTTCCAACCATGTTGTTGCAAATGGCAAGATTTCTTTCTCCTCCTCTTCTTCCTTCTCCTTCTTTTTTTGGCTGTGTAGTACTCTATTTTTTATATATACACCACATCTTCTTTATTCATCCATCTATAGACACTTAGATTGTTTTCATATCTTGGCTATTGCAAATAATGCTACAATGAACAAAGGGGTGTATATATCTTTTTGGATTCGTGTTTTCCTTTTTTTCGGATAAATACCCAGAAGTGAAATTGCTGGATCTTATGGTAGTTCAATTTTTAATTGTTTAAGAAATCTCCATACCGTTTTCGGTTGTGACTCTACCAGTTTACATTCTCACCAACAGTGCATGAGAGTTTCTTTATTTCCATCTTGCCAACACTTGTCATTTCTTGTCTTTTTAATAATAGCCATTCTGATGCACATAAGGTGATATCTCATTGAGGTTTGGATTTGCATTTCCCTGATGATTAGTGATGTTGAGCATCTTTGCATGTGTCTGCTGGCCATCTGTATGTCTTCTTTGGAAAAATGTCTAGAATGGTCCTTTGCCTATTTTTTAATCAGATTGTATGTGCATTTTGCTATTGAGTTGTAAGAGTTCATTATGTATTTTAGATATTAACCCCTTATTGGAAATATGATTTGTGAATATATACTCCCAGTTAGTAGGTTGCTTTTCATTTTGTTGATAGTTTCTTTTGTTGTGCAGAAGCTTTTTAGTTTGATGAAGTCCAACTTGTTTATTTTGGCTTTTGTTGCCTTTGCTTTTGGAGTGAGATCCAAAAATATATCACCAGGACCAATGTCAAGAATCTGACTTCCTATGCTTTCTTCTAGGAGTTTTATGGTTTCAGGTCTTAATTTAAAGTTTTTAATCCATTTTGAGTTAATTTTTGTATATGGTATAAGATAGTGAGTGGTTCAGTTTCATTCTTAAACATGTGGTGGTCCAGTTTCCCAACAGCATTTGTTGAAGAGACTGTCATTTTACCATTGCATATTTTTTTCCTTTTTCATAAATTAATTGACCATATATGCATGGATTTATTTCTGGGCTCTCTATTCTGTTTCATTAATCTCCATGTATGTTTATGTGTCAATACCATACTGTTTTGATTACTATAGCTTTGTAATTAATATAGTTTGAAATCAAGAAGCATGATGTCTCCAGCTTTGGGCATCTTCTTCAAGATCACTTTGGCTTTGAGAGTCTTTTGTGGTTCCATACAAATTTTAGGATTGTTCATTCTATTTCTGTGAAAAATGCCATTGGAATTTTGATAGGGTTTGTATTGAAACTATAGATTGCTTTGGGTAATATGGACATTTTAACAATATTAATTCTTCCAATCTCTGAGCATGGAATATCTTCCCATTTATTCATGTCGTCTTTAATGTCTTTAATCAATATCTTACAGTTTTCAGGGTACAGGTCTTTCACTTCCTTAGTTAAATTTATTCCTAGGTATTCTATTCATTCTGATGAAACTGTAAATGGGACTGTTTTCTTAATTTCTCTTTCTGATAGTTTATTGTCAATATATAGACATGAAACAGATTTTTGTATGTTGATTCTATGTCTTACAACTTTACTGAGTTCATTTATGAGGTCTAACACTTTGTTGTTGGAGTCTTTAGGGTTTTCTACACATAAAAAAAATGTCATCCAGAAATAATGACAGTTTTACTTCTTCCATTCCAATTTGGATGCTTTTTATTTCTTTGTCTTGTCTAGTTGCTCTGACTAGGACTTCCAAAACTATGTTGAATAAAACTGGTGAGAGTGGGCATCCTTGTCTTGTTTGTGCTCTTAAAGGAAAGCTTTCAGCTTTTTACCATTGAGTATGATGTTAGCTGTGGTCTTGTTGTATATGGAGTTTATTATGTTGAAGTATGTTCCCTCTTTACCTGCTTTGTTGAGATTTTTCTATTATAAATGGATGTTGAATTCTGTCAAATGTTTTTTCTGAATCTATTGAGATGATCACATGATTTTTATCCTTTATTTTGTTAATGTGGTGTATCATGTTGATTGATTTGTGGATGCTGAACCATCCTTGCATCCCAAACATAAATCTAATTTGATCATGGTATATGATCCTCTAAGTGTATTGTTGAATTCAGTTTGCTAAAATTTTTTGAAGGATTTTTGTACCTATGTTCATCGGGGATATTGGCATATATGTATATGATGTCCTTGTCTGGATTTTTTATCAGGGCAATGCTGGCCTCCTAAAAAGAGTTTGGAAGTGTTTCCTCCTCTTCATTTTTTAAAAGAGTTTGAAAAGAATATGTATTAAATCTTTAAATATTTGGAAGTATTTACCAGTGAATCCATCTGGTCCTGGAAAATTTTTAATTACTGATTCAATCTCCTTAGTAGAAATCAGTGTATTCAGTTTTTCTATTGCTTCATGATTCAGTCTGAGAGAACTGTGTATTTCTAGGAATTTATCCATTTCTTCAAGGTTGTCCAGTTTGTGGGCATATCATTGTTCGTAGTAGTCTTTTATGATCCTTTGTATTACTGTGGTATCAGTTGTAACTTTTCTTTCATTTCTGATTTTATTTATTTGAGAGTCCTCTCTTTTTTCTTAGTGAGTCTAGTTAAAGGCTTGTCAGTTTTGTTTGTTTTTCAAAGAACAAGCTTAGTTTCATTGCTATGTTCTACTGTCTTTTAGTCTCCATTTCATTTATTTTTGCTCTTATCTTTGTTATTTCCTTTAGCCTGCTAACGTGGTGGCTTAGTTCTTTTTTTATTTTTTATAGGTGTAAAGACAGATTGTTTGAGACTTTTCTTATTTCTTGAGGTAGGCCTGTATCACTATGAATTTCTCTCTTAGAATGCTTTTGCTGCAACTTATAGATTTTGGTAAGTTTTACTTCCATCTTCATTTGTCTCAAGGTATTTTTTTTTATTTCTCCTTTTGTTTCTTCTTTAATCCACTAGTTCTTCAGTAGCATATTGTTTAATCTCCACGTATGGGTCATTTTTCCAATTTCTTCTTGTAATTGATTTCTAGTTTCACACCATTGTGGTGGGAAAAGATGCTTGATGTATTTTCAATCTTCTCCAGTTTACTGAGACTTATTTTGTGGCCTCACACGTGATCTATACTGGACAATGTTCCATGTGCACTTGAAAAGAATGTGTATTCTGCTGCTTTTGGATAGAACGCCCTTTAAATATCTAAGTTACTTTAGTATGTGTTGTTTAAGGCCAATATTTCCATATTGATTTTCTGTCTGTATGATTTTTCCACTGATATAAATGGAGAATTAAAGTTCTCTACTATTACTGTATTATTGTCAGTTTCTCCCTAAATGTCTGTTAATAGTTGTTTTATATATTTAGGAGCTCCTGTGTTGGCTGCATAAATATTTACAAAAGTTTATATTCTTTTGTCGGATTGACCACTTTATCATAATTTAGTGCCCTTCATTATCTTTTGTTAGTCTTTGTTTTAATATCTATTTTGGCTGATAGAACTACGGTTACCCATTTTCCATTCATTCCATTTGCATGGAATATCTTCTTCCTCCCCTTATTTTCAGGCTTTGTAACACCTTACATTTGAATTGCATCTCTTATAGGCAGCTTATAGATGAGCCTTGTTTTTTTAATCCCCTCTGCTTCTCTATGACTTTTGATTGGAGCATTTAGTCCATTTATATTTAAAGTAATTATTACTAGGTAAGTACTTATTGCCATTTTGCTAATTGTTTCTGGCTGTTTTGTAGTTCCACTCTGTTCCTTTCTTTTTCTCTTGCTTCTTCCTTTGTGGTTTGATGATTTTTACTGTTGTGTTTAGGTTCCTTTGCTATTATATTTTGTGTATGTATTGCACGTTTTTCTTTGTTGTTACCACGAGCCTCAAATGAACAGCCTATATACATATAACAGTCTATTTTAGGTTGATAGCAACTTAAGTTTGAACACATTCTAAAACTATATCTTTACTACCCTTCTCAAGCTTTGTTTTCAGTGTCACATTTTATGTCTTTTTATTTTGTGCATTTCTTATTTTAATTTATAGTCATTTTTACTATTTTTGTCTTTTAACCTTCATGCCAGCTTTGTATATGATTAATCCACTACCTTTACTATATATCTACCTTTTCCAATATGATTTATATGCTAATATGTTTTCTTGTGGCTAATTAATGTCCTTTCTTCTCAGCTTAGAGAAGTCCCTTTAACATTTCTTGTAATGTGATGAACTTTAGCTTTTCCTTGTCAGGGAAATTTTTTCTCTCTCCTTCAGTTCTGAATGATAACATTCTCAGGTAGAGTATTCTTGGTTGGAAGTTTTTTTTCCTTTCAGCACCTTGATTATATTGTGCCACTCTTTTCTGGGCTACAAATTTTCTGCTGAAAAATCTGCTCATCGTCTTATGGAGGTTCATTATATAGAACATGTTGTTTTTCTCTTACTGCTTTTAAGATACTCTATCTTTAACTTTGGTATGTTAATCAAAATGTCTCTTGGTATGGATATCTTTGTGTTCATATTAGTTGGAATTTTCTGAGATTCCGGGATCTGGATATCTGTTTCCTTTCCCAGGTTAAGGATGTTTTCAACCATTATTTTTGCAAATAAGTTTTCTGTTCTCCTCTTCTCCTGGGGCTCCTATAGTGCAAATGTCATTATACTTGATGTTGTCCCATAAGTCCCTTAAGCTATCTTACTTCTTAAAATTATTTTTATTTTCTTTTTTACTGCTCTGTCTAGGTGAGTTCCACTGTCCCATATTCTAGATCGCTGATCATTTTTTCTGCTTTATCTAGTCTGCTTTTGAACGTCTCTAGTGTACTTTTCAGTTCAGTTATTATATTCTTCTCTGTGACTTCTGTTTGGTATGTTCTTATATTTTCTCTCTTTGTTGAAGTTCCCACTGTGTTCATTCTTCTCCCAAGTTCAGTGAGTATATCTGTGATTATTACTTTGAACTCTTTATCAGGTAAATTATTTATGTCCCTTTCATTAAATTTTTGTTTTTGTTTTTTGATGTTCGTTCTTTCTTTCTTTTGTTTGGAAAATATGCCTCTGCTCCTTCATTTTTCTTGACTTTCTGTGTGTGTTTCTATGTATTAGGCAAAACAGCTAACCTCTCCCAATATTGAAGGAGTGGCCTTGTATAGAAGATAAACCTTATTTTTCAACCTTGTCCTAGTTCTTGTTTTTCTCTTGAAACTTTGTGATTGTCTAAGCAGCCTGATTTATTCTCAGTAGGTCCCAGTTAATGAGGGTGTGCAAGATTTGCCAGTGTTCCAAAGGAGAAATCCCAGTCAGCACCTAGTTGCAGGCTGATCAGAAGCCAGAAACTTAGGCAGCAGCTTTTAAAGTATCTATGTATATGCAGTCCTGTGGGTCTGCAATAGGAAACTTTTCTGGCCTCTCTACCAGAAGACCTGGAGGATCTCCTGGACAACAGTTGCAAAAATCAGGGCTTCAGATGAGAATATTAGGTCCTTTCTGGGAGGTATTGGTGAGCTGTGGTCAGGCTGAGTAAGAGTGCAGAGTTGGAGTTCCCTGGCATTCATTTCCTGAGAGCACTTCCATTGCCTCCAGATGTGTGGAAAACCTGAAGTCTGCCCCTGAAGCTGAAGCTCCAGGACTAGTAAACAGGCCTTTTTCACAGAAAGACTGAAGTGTACTTCAGTCTGCTCTCTTTATAGTTTCTGAGAGTGGTTTCCTGTCAGCAACTGTCTCTGATTGTTACAGAGAGGGACCCAGGAACACGTTATTCAATTTAAATAGTGTTAAAAAATAATAACAGCAATAATAGTTTATAGTTTTATGTGTTTAGCACTATTCTAACCAGTGTGTGTGTGTGTGTGTGGAGAGAGAGAGAGAGAGAGAGAGAGAGACATTCATTTAATACTCAAAGACACCCTATAAAATTGATATTATTACCCACATTTTTGGAGAAGGCTGAGGCATAGAGAAGTTAAATAATTTGTCAAAGATTCCACAGATATTTCACAGGTATTTTGCATAAATGCAGCAAGAACAAACAATTTTTCAATGAACACACCAGTCTCCATAAATATTTGGGAACTGACCCTGGTATCTTGATAGTACCATGACATAAATATACATTTTTGTGCTAATGAAGCTCAACAAAATAAATGCATTTTATTTAACCAAAAGAGTTTGTGTTATTCTCACTTCCCTTCCAAATCCTATGACTCTAAGATGATTGCCTGCCTTTACGCAGATAGCAAAAATAGCCAACTGGAATGCCATGTAATTGCTGGAATTTTAATTGGCTGGGAAAGAGGAGCATAAAATAGTGCTACAGTCATAGCCAGCCTAGATTTAAAGTTAGTGACTAAGTTTGTGATTATGAGACTCTTTTGCAATGCATGCTGCTTCCTCAGAATCCTTCACCAAAGAATAATAGTCTGACATCTTTTCTTACCTAACCCAAAATTCCCACTACTAATATCACTTCTATGTTACGTCATTTTTTTTAATCAAATTTGTTCTGGTAAAAGACATAGAAATCATTATGCTCATTGTATTGCACCATGAAGCATTGATCGATTTTAACCATGAAATTACAACACCAGGTGGCTCAGACAGTTAAGTCTCTGACTCGTGATTTCAGCTTAGGTCATGATATCATGGGTCATGAGATCGAGGCTCTAATCAGACTCCTCACTCAATGTGGAGTCTGCTTGAGATTCTCCCTCTCCTTCTGCCCTGCCCCCATTCATGCTCTTGCTCTCGCTCTCTCTCCCTCTCCTTCTGAAATAACTAACTAAATAAATAAATCTTTTTAAAAAATTACAACACCAATGATTTTGTGCCAAATTAGATACCATTTCTCACTAGATTATGACATATATTTAACAAAGTTTTAAGAGAGTGAAACATAAAATTTGAATTGCCAGTTTTGTTTGCTTCATAGCATTAGAAAAAGGTTGCCACTAATGGATTAATTCTAAAGAATACTCAGGTTCGGTGGGAGATCTTTTGAATTCTGAGGTGGATGTAGTATATCTGGAATGGGATAAGAAGAGAATCTTGTTATGTCTCTCTTTACTGAAAACCCATCTGCAGTGATTGCTTCGCATTTTTTCAAGTTTTTACTCACAGAAGCATGGAGAACCTGGCCCCAAGATCATGAGATACAACAGGCCACTACAAAAGGGTAGCAGAACAAAAGATGAAGGGAGCTGGGCAGTTTCATGAGGCTATACAAGCAAAAGATGTTAGCCTTCGCTGGGCACCAAAATGAAAACCTCCAGCCTTGATTCAGTGTAGAGAGGTCAGTGTGAGAGCATAGGGTTGGATCCTGGGGAAAAAAGCCACACCAGAAAGGAATGTGTTAGAAAAGCCAAATGATTGCCACTGTTTTGTAACTATATATGAGGCATTTATTGTATGTTAGATTCTTTGTTAAGGAATCTCATTCTCCTGAGCTATCTTTCAATGTAGAAGAATTTCATTTGAAATAATTCTCCTTTCTCTTTCTGCCCATTGGACAAGAATGACTCATATGGTTAGTGAGCTTGTGAAGAGGAAATAATCATGCTTAGCTCAAAATACACGGGGTCTCTGTCTTTCAGATGTGTGTATTTTTGGAAAAAGCTGCTATCTGATCTCTTCTCAAACATGTGGTAAGTGGTCTGCCTCTATGAAGGGATGGTAAGATCATTCAACTCAGTTGATGACTAAAAGTGTGAATTTATTTCCTGAGTGAAATTGTAGATAGCCTGTAGTGGCCACACATTGAGGTCATATCATCCAGTTCAGCCTTCATCAGTAATAACATTAGTATTAATTTTCCATTTGTCATTTGTGTCTAACTTCTCAGAGGTTGGTCTTATATTTGAGAAATAAAAGGGATGTGACTTACTGGCTGCCTAAAACCCCAATCCATATGTCAATTCCTTAAATCTTATAATATTATTAGTATTAGTTTTCATTGCTACTATTACAAGTTACCACAAATGCAACACCTTTAAACAACACGAATTTGTTTATTTATTTTTAAAGATTTTATTTATTTATTTGTCAGAGAGAGAGTGAGCAGAAGCAGGGGAGCGACAGACAGAGAGAGAAGCAGGCTCCCCGCTAAGCAAGGAGCCCAATGTGGGACTCAATCCCAGGACCCTGAGATCATGACCTGGGCTGAAGGCAGACGCTTGAACAACTGAGCCACCCAGACCTCCCTAAACAACACAAATTTATTTTCTCATAGTTTCTGTAGGTAAGATGTATAGCACAGTATGGCTGAATTCTGCTCAGCGCCTCAATGGGCTGAAATCAAAGTATTGGCTGGGACTACTTTGCAAAGATAACTGATCAGTTTCCATGTGGCCCCTCCATCTTTAAGCCAGCACATCAAACTCTTATGCTTTGAATCTCTGACTTGCTCTTCTGCCTATCTCTTTTGCTTTTAACACTTCATACAAGTACACTGGACTAACCTAGGTAATTTGGGATAATCTCCTGATCTTAAACTCAACATACTAGTAAACTTAATTGCACCTACAGTTTTCTTTTGCCATGTAAATAACATTCATAGGAAGCAAAAATCATGAGGGCCAAATTTCTGTTTGCCACAGTTAGATAATAACATTTCCTTTTGTGAAATGAAAAAGTTGAGATTCAGAAAGGATAAAGAACTTGCCATAAGTCACAGATAATGAATGACAAAACTAGAATGGGAGGCCAAGTATGTTTGAGTTCAGGCTTAGTGTTTCCCCTGACTGTGAAATTCCTCCATTCCTACCCATAGTTCACCTTGGACACATGATGCAATTTATTTCTAATGAAACACAGCTTGGGGGGGGAGGCATTTTTCTTATACCAGAAAAGAGAAAGACATGCTCGTTGTACTTCAAAACCCCTCTTCCCTTCATCTTGGCTTTTCTGGTTATACTCCCATCTCACAAATGTTTCCCCTTCCTAACAAATGAGAAATGTTTGGAAAGAAAATAACTGAAGGTAAATTAAAATTTAAAAAAAAAAGAAAAGAAAATACAAGAGGAAGAGGTACAATCACAGAGCTAGAGAAGGGAAAAGAAAGTCACGAAAAAGATAAAGAGGGAACAGGCAGAAATGACGCTTAAGTACTCAGAATTAAATATATACACTGTAATCTGGGATAATGGTTTATATACTGAGAGATTAATGAAAATTTTCACCAACTATTCTTTTTACATTCTTAAGAAAAGCCTGCACATTGCTGACTAAGACCCAAAACACCTTATAATCTAGCACTGAGCTGCTCAAGAGTCTTTAGCTGCTATAGTGTGAAAACACTTTGAGGGCAGAATTCCCACTTTCGGTCACTTCATTCCACTTGTTTCTCATCCTCCTCCTACTTAACGACTGTCTCCAAAGCAGACCCCTCTCCCTCTCTCTCCTGCATGTATTTTTGTTGTAGCTTTGCTCTGTCCTTCTTTCTCCCCTCCCAAGCCCCCACAACTTACTTTTCTCATTACATCCTTTCCATTTTGTCTCCCAAAACCCCTATTTCACTGGAAATGTACCTTCAGTCTTTTTTTTTTAAGCAGAAAGTTCTCTTTGCAAGCAGATCTCCCAAAAGGTCAGTTCCTTTGAGCACTTACTATGTGGAAGACACTATTCTAGGACTGGAGAAACAAAAATAAAAGGACACGGTCATTGTCTTTGTAAATTTTACAGCCTGGCTCTTAGGTAGATAAGGAGATAATGTTAATGTGGTATGGTTAAAGTCAGTAAGAGATGATATCATGATATTCTTGCCTTCCATTCCTATTTCAGCTCATCTACCTTCCAACAAGATCCCTTTAAGTTGCATGCTTTGCCAATATATTATATCTCCCCTCTGTTCTACCCAGATATAATCTTAAGTGTCCCCTGTCAACTCATATTTCTTTCCCCTTCAGGAGATTTTCCAAATATTTGCCTCCTTCACAAATACTGTCACTCCACTACTGTCTACCTGGTTCTCCCAGGTACTTAAACTTCCTAGTCCCCATGTGAAGATAACTTTAACTTGTACCCTTCCTTCTGTTTCCCTCTTGTCATAGTGGAGGAAATGTCTCTTCACTCCTTCATTCGAAGCTAATTCTTCCTCATGTTCTTTAGATTTTGTTGTTTGTGCTCTCAGAAACTGTGATCATCATCCATTGCTGGTTTCCACTTTGTACTACATTCAAACACTGACAAGCCCCGCCTATCATGACCAAAAAGCTTGCCTTTGTTTCCCTATTACTCCCCAGTAATTAGAGAACTCCTCTATCCTATATTTTACCATACACCTTCCTGAAGAAGTATTATTCACTATTATCATCACTACCTCAGCTCTGGTTTAACTTAAAACCCAAGGCAAGGTAGCTAATGCCTCACTGAAAAGCTGCAATAGATGTGAATTTACCCCTAGACACAAACACACAGAAAAAAGTAATATTTCTTATTTTCTTTCAATCATATTAAATACAGTTCTAAGTCTCCAGCTAGCCAGGATGTTGAGAGACCCAATCTTTCCTTCCAAAGAACCCTCTACTACTCAGATTCACAGTGAACTGAGAGGTTTATGGGGTGCCTGAAAACAAGAGCTCTACTCCTGTTATCACCTGCTGAATACCAGTCACTGGCCTCACCTCCCACCACTTCCCTGCTCCCCTTTGCCCTGTCTTATCAGTGACTTTTCTAATGTCCTTTACTGCATGCAAGCCCTCACCAATCCTGTCTTCTATCCAGATTGCCCTTTCCTCTCTTTCTCCCTTGGACTTCCCCTGTTTATTCTTCAGAACTGAAATTAAGTTTTCATACCTTCCTTCCCTGAACACTCCCTAACTCCTCAGAATGATTTAGATGTCCTCATAGCACCACCATTGCATTCTGTACAAACTTTGTATAATTATTACAAGATTCTGAGATTAGAAGAGAGAATATATTAGGCTCCCCAGGAACTTATAATCCAGGGAAGAATGTAAAGGAAAAAATAGGCCATTGCAATACCATATGTGAAGTTTAGCAGTAGTTATAGAACTTAGAGAAAATTTTAAAATAGTTAACATCTATTCACTTTTATGTGTCTCACATATTATAAATATTTTACACATGTCATCTTATTTCATTCTCACCACAATACTATGAAGAAGAGAACCTGTACTCATTTTACAGGAGAAGAAACTGAACATAAAGAGATTTGCAACTTGTCCGAGGATTCACAGCTAGTACAAAGTGAAGCCTTGACCTAAGGAAGCTTGACTTCAGAACATACTCTGTTAACCACCATACTGTATTATATCACTTACATTTGATAGCATTTCCTCAACAGTGAGTATTAACTGAGACTTCAGAGCTGAGAAATAATTATCTAGTTAAAGACAGGAGTAAGTGAAAAAAGACCTTAATGAGTGATGAGAAATGAGCTTTCAAAAGTAAGGAGTGGTCAGATAACAAAGAGACTGGTAAACTTTATAAGAATTTTGGGAGTCAGAGAGTAGCAGACTCACAATTTTTTTGTAAGAGCAGGAAAATTTCAAACAGATTGAATTCTCAGCTTTGAAAGCTCTTCCATACCGTGATGGGCTAAGAGGAAAAGAGTAGATGCTGCTGAAGGCCTTCAACTCCCAGAGTCCCATGAAATCACTGAGCTTGAAGATATGACCCATTCCCTGTTACTAAAAGAGAGTGGTTTGAAGATCATGCTGAGAACTCAGAACAGGCAGGTGCCTCACCATACAGTGCTTTCCCTCTTTAGCCCCTACTCCAGCTTGCCCTGTAGGCTGCCAGCCAAGGGTCAAATCCAAGCACAGCTCAGTGGTAGACACTGGGCCTTCTAAGGGAAGAGAAGAACTAGACACTAAGGGAGCTGCAGGATGGAAACAATATGTACTGGCAAGAGGCCCATCTTCTCCAAAATAAATTTATTGCATCTTTCATCTCCCACAACATATTAAAAAATCACAACATTTGGTAGAACTTTTAGAACTCTATAAATGCAAATATTGCTTGAATCCATTTATCAGGTGATATGGAAAATTGCCATCTTTGAGTGGAGACAAGAACAGAAAAGAGCTTTGTAAGGAAGAACAAGGCCAGGGTATGGTGCAAACAGTCTGTCACTTGGGCCATGCAGTCTGGGACTCTCTAGTCCTAGTCTTATCTGTAGTGAAAATGGGCACTGTGTGGATCTTATAAGGGAAATAGGGAGAGCATATGATCCTAGAGCATCAAGTGACTATGTGGCCAGTTTCCTTCATGAACTGTAATCAGCAAGTCATAAGTAGGGGAAGGCCCAGCAGAAATCCACGGTAAGACAGAAGTAGTACATCTGGAATTGAACATGAACAGAGCCAGAAAGCACTAGTAAACAGGATGAACACGAGGCTCAGATACTTAGTCATTTGCCACTATTGTCTGGCATTTCTTGTTCAGATCACTTCTACTGCCTCAGGGAAAGCCCTTTATGGCTTCTATAGAGGAGAAAAAGAAAGCAGGATTAATGGACAGGTCAGCTGGTATGGTAGGTGCAAGCCAAAAATGTTTGTTTCTGTACTACAAGTAACAGGGCTGACCTAAGGAGAAATTGGTGAGAAGAAATTTTTGATAGGCAGACCTCCCATTGGTGGACCTGGTCAACCATTTTTTAGGAAAGAAACATTGCCTGAGATAAGTGCCACACCTCTGAGGTTGAGCGGTTCCCTGCTAGGTGCCCCAGTTGAGTGGTTCCATTAAATGTTGCACCCTAAGTCCTCACTTGCCTTAACTAGTCCCAGTCCTGCACAAGAATAAAGGATTCAGTGGTCCTATCACACTACTACACAACCCAGAACCAGTCAGCCTGATAGACATAGATTGGCCTCTTCAGGCGTACCTGAGGTGCCAGCGTGGTCACAATGACCCACTTGGAAGGAGTTTCAGTTTTTGGCCATATAGTTTTAGGTTCTCCAGGTTGAGAGATTCTGGTTCCCAGTAACAGTACCATGAGACTGCTACTGTCACCCAGTCTTCCGGGATCCTCATGCCAGACAACAGCAGGGGAAAAAATGAGCTACTATCTCAGTGGGGGTGATGGATCCCCTCTTCAGGAGGAGGCAGGACAGCTGTTACGTAATGTGGGGGGTGGGGAGGAATATGCGTGACCCTCCTGTGATTCTCCGGGATGTCTGGGGCAATGCTTGTCCAGCTTTAATGATTTATAGAGAAGTAGAGCAGCTCAGCCTGGGAGTGGCACAGGAACCAGGGGCGCCAGTCCTTCAGGAACGGCGGTGAGTCATCCAGCCAGGCAAATTGCCTGGGCCAGCAAAGGTGTCAGTGGAGGGAAAGGGCGTCTAAACTGGGTGCTGGAGGAGGGAGAAGAGGAGCACCAGTTGTAGTTTTGAGATCAGGCAGAGCCACAGGGGCTGCAGTTCATTCAACCAACACTTCAGTCCTAATTTCCCCCAGGAAAGCTAAGTAACCAGAATCCTGGTCAAGCTTTTCCCTGATGAGGAGAAATCACTTAAGAAGTGAGTGGTTGTAAGGCCCTCAAAGAGTAGATGTAGTGGATACCATCTTGCTCCATCCAATCCCTTCTGGAAGGCCAAATGCTCCATTCTTCAGCCAGGACTCACCCTCTGCCATGGGAAGTTTCCCTCAGTGGTGGGGCACTGTCATGCACAAGGCAGCCCAGGCCAGTGACTGTCTGTGGGGGGATTGAAAAGCCCTCTCCCCTTGTTTCAATAGGAAGAATTCTAGTGCTCCCCACACGATCACCTGAGCACTCAGTAGGAGCTATGCTGTGGGTCACTTTCTCCCTCTGCTTAATTCTGCCTTCTTCACTTCCTTCCTCATGCATCTCCCGAGAGCATGTCCCGAAACCCTTTTGTCTAGACTTCTTTGGTTGCAGAATTCTCTGGTTCCAGAGACCCAGCATAAGACATGGGGTCCTGCATAAGAAAAGTGGAGTGGAGGCAAAGACAGCAACAGCAGAGCATTCTTTCAAGAAGGCAAGAAACATGGTGGTAGCTGGAAGCAGGCTGGGCTGAGAGTTTTCTTTTGTTTAATTGGTTGGTTGGTGGTTTTTAAGATGAGAAAGACTTAGGTTAAGATGGCGGAGGAGTAGGGGACCCCTTTTTCAGCCAGTCCCCTGAGTTGAGCTGGATAGGTACCAGACCAGCCTGAATATCCACAGAATCAGCCTGAGATGCAGGAAGATAAATCTGGATCTCTACAAATGAACATCTCCAGTGCCGAGTATTGAGGTATGAAGTGGGGAACCGTGAAACCGCGCACAGATATCGGAAAATAAACGGAAGGGGGAGGGAGCCGCCGCATTCCGGCGCCAGGAAGCGGTATCCACCTGCATGGGGGAACAGGCGGACTCGCTGACTGGCACCCGTGAGAGAGCAGACTGAGATCGTGAGCCAGGAGCACACGCCACCAGGCATCTCACAGAACTCCGGTGCGCTCAGTGGAAACAGACTGAGACCGGGAGCTCCGGGAGCGCACGGGGGCGGCAGGCGGCTGGCGGCCGGTGGTGTTAGAAACACAAAGGACAGAGACACGCCGGCCCTGGAAGTGAGGGCTGGGACGCCAGGTATGGGCGCACGTCCCAGGACGCTGCAGGGCTGAGCAGCACCAACAGTAACAGAGTTAAAGTGGCCAGAACATCAGTGGAGAATGGTCTACAATCCCTCTGTTCTGAGACAGAGGCTGAAATTCGGCCACTGCTGCTCTGACTCTCAGAAGAGGCACAGCAAACCGCCAGGGAAAGCTGCCAGAGAACAAAAGCCTGGAAATTACCGGCTCACAGTGTGCACATCCCCATCCCCTCTCGCAGGGGACACGGAGACTCTACCTAAACAGGGTTGCCTGAGTATCGGCACAGCAGGCCCCTCCCCCAGAAGGCAGGCTGAAAAATCAAGAAGCCCACATCCCTAAGATCCCTATAAAACAAGGGTGCAAGGCCTGGGTCCCGGTCAATAATTTGGGCTCTGGACAACCCCACAACCTCTCCTCATCAGAATGATGAGAAGGAGAAGTCCCCCCCAACAAAGAAAAGACAATGGGTCTGTGGCCTAACTAATGGATATGGATGTAACCAAATTATCAGAAATGGAATTCAGAGTAACAATGGTCAAGATGATGAGTAGACTTGAAAAAAGTATTAACGAAAATGTTACTGAGAATATAGAATCCCTAAGGGCAGAAATGAGAGCGAGTCTTGCAGAAATTAAAAATTAAAAATTAAAAATTCTATGAGCCAAATGCAGTCAAAACTAGAGGCTCTGATGGCCAGGGTCACCGAGGCAGAGGAACGTATTAGCGAATTGGAGGATGGGTTAGTAGAAGAAAAATGAAAATAGAAGATGGACTTAGAAAAATCCATGCCCACGAATGTAGGTTATGGGAGAATAATGACTCAGTGAAACGATCCAATGTCAGAATCATCGGCATCCCTGAGGGGGTGGAGAAAAACAGAGGTCTAGAAGAGATATCTGAAAAATTGTAGCTGAAAACTTCCCTAATCTAGCAAGGGAAACAAACATTCATGTCCAAGAGGCAGAGAGGACCCCTCCCAAGCTCAAACACGACAAACCTATGCCACGTCACGTCTAGCGCAATTCGCAAATANATGGACTTAAAAAAATCCATGCCTGTGAATGTAGGTTACAGGAGATTACTGACTCAATGAAACGATCCAATATCAAAATCATCAGCATCCCCTAGAGGGTGGAGAAAAACAGAGGTCTAGAACAGATATTTGAACAAATTGTAGCTGAAAACTTCCCTAATCTAGCGAGGGAAACAAACATTCGTGTCCAAGAGGCAGAGAGGACCCCTCCCAAGCTCAACCACGACAAACCTACGCCACGTCACGTCATAGAGCAATTCGCAAATATTAGATCCAAGGATACAGTATTGAAAGTGACCAGGGCAAAGAAATTTCACACGTACCAAGGCAAAGGTATCAGAATTACGTCAGACCTGTCTACACAGACCTGGAATGAGAGAAAGGGTTGGGGGGGGGGCATTTTTAAAGCTCTTTCAGAGAAAAACATGCAGCCAAGGATCCTTTATCCAGCAAGGCTGTCATTCAGAATTGATGGAGAGATCAAGACCTTCCGGAATCACCAGTCATTTACCAATTTCGTAACCAAGAAACCAGCCCTACAGGAGATATTAAGGGAGGTTCTATAAAGGTAAAAAGGCCCCAAGAATGATACAGAACAGAAAGTCACAATCTATAGAAACAAAGACTTTACTGGCAGCATGTCATCATTAAAATCATATCTCTCAATACTGTCTCAATGTAAATGGCCTAAATGCTCCCATAAAACACCACAGGGTTGCAGATTGGATAAAAAGACATGACCCATCCATTTGCTGTCAACAAGAGACTCATTTTGAAACCAAAGATACATTCAGACTGACAGTAAAGGGATGGAGTACCACCTTTCATGCAAATGGACATCAAAAGAAAGCTGGGGTAGCAATTCTTATATCAGATAGATTGGATTTTAAACAAAAGGCTATAGTTAGAGATACAGAAGGGCACTATATTATTCTTAAAGTTTGTATCCAACAAGTGGTAATGACAATTATAAATATATATGCCCCAACAGGGGAACAGAAACATACACAAGCCAACTCTAAACCAGAATAAAGAGACATATAGATAAAAATACATTAATAGTAGGGGACCTCAGCACCCCACTATCAGAAATAGAACACCCTAGCAAAAACTAAGCAAAGAATAAAGGCTTTGAATGCTGTACTCGAGTTGGACCTCATAGATATATATAGAACACTACACCCCAGAACCAAAGAATACTCATTCTATTCAAATGCCCATGGAACATTCTCAAGAATAGATCATGCTCTGGGACACAAAACAGGTCTCAGCCAATACCAAAAGATTGAAATTATCCCCTGCATATTCTCAGACCACAACGCTCTGAAATTGGAACTCAACCACAAGGAAAAACCTGGAAGAAACTCAAACACTTGGAGGCTAAGAACCATCCTGCTCAAGAATGACTCGATAAACCAGGAAATCAAAAAACAAATTAAACAATTTATGGAGACCAACGAGAATGAATACACAACGGTCCAAAACCTATGGGATACTGCAAAGGCAGTCCTAAGGGGGAAATACATAGCCATCCAAGCCTCACTCAAAAGAATAGAAAAATCTAAAATGCAGTTTTTATATTCTCACCTCAAGAAGCTGGAACAGCAACAGAGGGACAGGCCTAATCCACTCACGAGGAAGCAGTTGGCCAAGATTTGAGCAGAAAACAATGAATTAGAGACCAGAACCACAGTAGAGCAGATCAACAGGACTAGAAGCTGGTTCTTTGAGAGAATCCATAAAATTGATAGACCACTGGCAAAACTTGTCCAAAAACAAAGAGAAAGGACTGAGATTATTAAAATTATGACTGAAAAGGGAGAGGTCACGACCAGCACCATTGAAATTGCAAGGATTATTAGAAACTTTTATCAACAGCTATATGCCAAAAAACTAAACAATCTGGAAGAGATGGAGGCCTTCCTGGAAACCTATAAACTACCAAGACTGAAACAGGAAGAAATTGATTTCTTAAACAGGCCAATTAATTATGAAGAGATTGAGTCAGTGATAAGCAACCTTCCAAATAACAAAACTCCGGGCCCAAACGGTTTTCCTGGGGAATTCTACCAAACATTCAAAGAAGAAATAATACCTATTCTCCTAAAGCTATTTCAAAAAATAGAAACAGAAGGAAAGCTACCAAACTCATTCTATGAGGCTAATATTACCTTGATCCCCAAACCAGGCAAAGACCCCCTCAAAAAGGAGAATTACAGACCGATTTCTCTAATGAATATGGATGCCAAAATCCTCAACAAGATCCTGGCTAATAGAATCCAACAGTACATTAAAAGGATTATCCATCATGGCCAATTAGGATTCATACCTGGGATGCAAGTGTGGTTCAACATTCGCAAATCGATCAGCATGATACATCACACCAACAAGAAAAGACTCAAGAACCATATGATCCTCTCAATTGATGCAGAAAAAGCATTTGACAAAATACAGCATCCTTTCCTGATTAAAACCCTTCAGAGTGTAGGAATAGAGGGTACATTTCTCAATCTCATAAAAGCCATCTATGAAAAGCCTACTGCAAGCATTATTCTCAATGGGGAAAAGCTGGAAGCCTTTCCCTTAAGATCAGGAACACGACAAGGATGCCCACTCTCGCCACTATTATTCAACATAGTACTAGAAGTCCTTGCAACAGCAATCAGAAGACAAAAAGGGATCAAAGGTATCCAAATCGGCAAAGAAGAAGTCAAACTGTCTCTCTTTGCAGATGACATGATACTCTATATGGAAAACCCAAAGGAATCCACTCCCAAACTATTAGAAGTTATAGAACAATTCAGTAAGGTGGCAGGATACAAAATCAATGCCCAGAAATCAGTTGCATTTCTATACACGAATAACGAGACTGAAGAAAGAGAAATTAGGGAATCCATCCCATTTACAATAACACCAAAAACCATGCGTTACCTTGGAATTAACTTAACCAGAGACGTAAAGGACCTATATCCTAGAAACTATAGATCACTTTTGAAAGATATTGAGGAAGACATAAAAAGATGGAAAAATATTCCATGCTCACGGATCGGAAGAATTAACATAGTTAAAATGTCCATGCTACCCAGAGCAGTCTACACTTTCAGTGCTATCCCAATCAAAATACTGAGGACATTTTTCAAAGTACTGGAACAAATATTCCTTAAATTTGTATGGAACCAGAAAAGGCCCCGAATCTCCAAGGAACTGTTGAAAAGGAAAAACAAAGCTGGGGGCATCACAATGCCGGATTTCGAGCTGTACTACAAAGCTGTGATCACAAAGACAGCATGGTACTGGCACAAAAACAGACACATCGACCAATGGAACAGAATAGAGAACCCAGAAATGGACCCTCGGCTCTTTGGGCAACTAATCTTTGATAAAGCAGGAAAAAACATCCGGTGGAAAAAAGACAGTCTCTTCAATAAATGGTGCTGGGAAAATTGGACAGCTACATGCAAAAGAATGAAACTTGACCACTCTCTCACACCATACACAAAAATAAACTCCAAATGGATGAAAGACCTCAATGTGAGACAGGAATCCATCAAAATTCTAGAGGAGAACATAGGCAACAACTTCTATGACATCGGCCAGAGCAACCTTTTTCACGACACATCTCCAAAGGCAAGAGAAACAAAAGATAAAATGAACTTATGGGACTTCATCAAGATAAAAAGCTTCTGCACAGCCACGGAAACAGTCAAAAAAACTAAGAGACAGCCCACGGAATGGGAGAATATATTTGCAAAGGACACCACAGATAAAGGACTGGTATCCAAGATCTACAAAGAACTTCTCAAACTCAATACACGAGAAACAAATAAACAAATCATAAAATGGGCAGAAGATATGAACAGACACTTTTCCAATGAAGACATACAAATGGCTAACAGACACATGAAAAAATGTTCAAAATCATTAGCCATCAGGGAAATTCAAATCAAAACCACACTGAGATACCACCTTACGCCAGTTAGAATGGCAAAGATAGACAAGGCAAGAAACAACAATTGTTGGAGAGGATGTGGAGAAAGGGGATCCCTCCTACATTGTTGGTGGGAATGCAAGTTGGTACAGCCACTCTGGAAAACAGTGTGGAGGTCCCTTAAAAAGTTAAAAATTGAACTACCCTATGACCCAGCCATTGCACTACTGGGTGTTTACCCCAAAGATACAGACGTAGTGAAGAGAAGGGCCATATGCACCCCAATGTTCATAGCAGCATTGTCCACAATAGTTAAATCGTGGAAGGAACTGAGATGCCCTTCAACCGATGACTGGATTAAGAAGTTGTGGTCAATATATACAATGGAATATTACTCGCTATCAGAAAGAATGAATTCTCAACATTTGCTGCAACATGGACGGCACTGGAGGAGATAATGCTAAGTGAAATAAGTCAAGCAGAGAAAGACAATTATCATATGATTTCTCTCATCTATGGAACATAAGAACTAGGATGATTGGTAGGAGAAGAAAGGGATAAAGAAAGGGGGGGTAATCAGAAGGGGGAATGAAACATGAGAGACTGTGGACTATGAGAAACAAACTGAGGGCCTCAGACGGGAGGGGGGTGGGGGAATGGGATAGACTGGTGATGGGTAGTAAGGAGGGCGTGTATTGCATGGTGCACTGGGTGTTATGCGCAACTAATGAATCATCGAACTTTACATCGGAAACGGGGGATGTACTGTATGGTGACTAACATAATAAAAAATCATTAAAAAAAAGATAGGAAAGACTTAAGTATGCTTAATAGTTGACAGAAAAGAAAGGAAGAGTTGGAACATACAAAAAAAGGTGAGGAAGAAGAATGGAATGAGGTGACAGAACAGAAGGAAGGATGGAATCAAAGGTTTAAGAGGGAAGCCTTAACCTTATTTTAGTGTACAGTATGATTTATAAATCTCACCCAATGTTTTGCAAATGGTTAGTCACTCATTTCAACACTATTCTTTTCCCACTTATATAAATTGCTACTTTAATCACAAACTAAATCCTGATATATTCATGAGCTTGTCTTTACACTCTTTTAGTGCATAACTTCTTTGTTTGCCATCCAATATTAAATTCATAAAATTAAAACGTTATATTAGGAAAAATCCCTCCTCATTGCCCTATTTTTTTTTTAATTTCAAGATTTATTTCATATATACCATGTGTTTTACTTTTAGGTTTGTTTTCCAAGATGTTTTATCTTTTTGTTGCTATCCAGAAATTTTCTATTACATATTCAAATATTTGTCTGTTGAGATGGGGAGGGCTGTAGATTTTATTGTACTGATCTTAGATTGATCCCTTCATAGAATTTTTTTTACTTTTTGCATTTTTAAATTTTCTTTTTTTAAAATATTTTATTTATTACTAGAGAGAGAACATGTGAGAACTAAAGGACAAGAGAGGGGAGGGGACAGAGGGAGAGGGAGACCAGGCTCCCCGCTGACCAGGGAGACCAACCAGGGTCTCCATCTCAGGATCCCGGGATCATGACCTAAGCCAAAGGCAGACGGTTAACCGACTGTGTCACCCAGGCACCCCCGCATGTTTTAATTTTCTTTAGGGTTTTTCAGATAGCAATTCTTCTCTTTTCAATAATTTAGATTTTATTTATTCTTGTTAACCTTATTAGCTGGCACCTACTATACTGTCCTCCGAGGTGGAGATTTGAGTGTGGGAAATTTGGGGGAGTGCTTGTGGACCAACGCCTGTGGGAGAGGGGAGAAGAAAACATGTTTGGGGACATCAGGAAGGTGGGTTGTTACACAGTCACAGTCAAGTCCTTGGCCGCCCACGGGTTGCTCTGAAGCTCACCCGATCCTTCAGAGTTGTGGTGGGGGCCCCAGATGACCAGTCAGTGGATGCTCGTTGTCCCTAATGGGGGAATGGCCTTAATTAAGCCAGGAGGCTCACGTCAAACGGTGCGGTTCCTGCAGACAGCTGCGCTCTGAGAGCTGTGTTGGTTCGTGGGTTCCTCAGCAGCTTCCCAGGTGTGATGTGAAACGGCCCCTGTCCCCAGAGGGCAAGGGGACAGTGAAGAAAGAGACAGGCCATCCAGGTTGGTAGGCGACAGTTTTAAGAAGCAAAGGAACCTTACACAGGAGGCTTGTCTTGGGAAGCAGTAAGATAAATCGATCCTTGCATCTGCCAGCCACGTCTTTCAAGTTATACAGAGGCCTTAAGTGGGATCAGTCACCGGTACCACGTAGGTGTTCTCAACACCACATCACTGCCTCAAGGCTTTGTCCTTGGAGAAGGCTCTAGAAGTGGGAAAGGCAAGCAGAACCCATGTCCCAAAGACAGGGGAGGGGGTGCGGAGTATCTGATCACCCACATCTAGCTCACAGGTCAGCTGGCGGTCACGTCTTCTCGATGACCTATCCCCAACAGGCTGTGGACCAGGCAGCGCTCCGGGCATCTTCCCAGCCGCTAGAAAGTAAGAGCGGGTCTTGGGGGGGGTGGGAGGCCTGGGTAGCATATCATAGCATTTGCTACACTCCTTACATGAAAGATGAGGCCATCTTTGCACGTGTGTGTTCTCCCACTTCTAGTCTCCCATTTCAGGGGCACACTGCAGAATTTTGGTTTGATCTTTTAGAGAAAACTTATTTTTGTTAGGCAGCTTTTACTTCCGAAATTGCAACTTTTGTATACTTTTCTGTAATCATATTCTACATTATTTTAGTATTAATTCTGTGTTCCAGTGGATTATAGATTCATAACTGGTCTTTTGCACCAGTGACTTCTGATGAGTGAATTTCTGTATGTACTGAGGAGTACGTGAGTTATATATTTCTTGGGTCCTTGCTTATTGGAGAATGTCTTTCTGATGCCTTAAATTAATATCACATTTTTGTGAAACAAATTATTTTCCTTATGACTCGGCAAATATCACTTCATTGGTTTCTCCTATAAAATGCTGATAAGATATATAAAGCCAGGGGAGTCATGAAATGTGCAAATAATTAGCTTTCTTAAATCCAGAATTTTGATATTTAAATGATAAATCTTCTGTTTATAAAACAAAAGGCTCACAATACTTGAATGGAACTAAAGTCCGTAAACTGTAAGTCCTCCTTTCTCCTTTGCCTATCTCACCTCATCTACTAGTTTAATGTCTATCAGATATGCCCACTTCTCCATTTCATGTGTTTCTTTTTTAATTTTACTAAATGTAACTCTAAGCATACATATAATGCTGCATTTCCTTGGTTCATTCAATAATCCATCATAGACACTCTTTCCTTCCAATGTACATTTTTTCCCATAAAGAGGTCTTAAGTTTTAATGTAAGTTAAATTATGTTTAATTTAATCTGTGTTTATTATCTTTGTTATTTCTTCTATCTAAGCATTTCTAATTGTGTCTGTGGGACCTAAAATGTGTTTAGATATTGCAGCAACGTGGGGTGTTTCATTTACTGAGAGCAAAGAATATTACTTTTTCATCTCTGCAAAATATAACTAATATAAAAATAAGGATTCAAGAGAAAATTGAAGAGAACATAGTGTTTGAAAGTTTGGTTCTGTGCTAATGTGATTATCTGATGATCTGAGGCTCGATTCAGTGACAGCTTCAATGTTGCTGCTTTTTGTCATTTTATGAAACCAGATCTTTTATACCAGGAATATTCCCTGTTTTGATTCCTGATTTTAAAACGGAGCAGTACAGAGGCAGATCTGGAAGTCAGACCAGCTAACTACATCTTAATGACCATCTTCTTTCTATTCACTGAACTCATTTCTTACGCTATGGTTACACCTTTAACATTCATTTATTTCTTTGTCCCTAAAGCTCCTTTCTTATTTTCATTTTTATCATTGCTTATTAGTGCCCTCACTTGCCTAGGGATTGTGAGACCCAGTCTGTATATTTAGAACACCTCTCAGTCTTCTTTTCCCTCGCTTAAAGTATGCCTTACTCTGTGCAAAATTCTGTTCTCCCAGCACAGATTTGTGGCCCTTCTTGTGATCTGTCTTTGCTTTCAAAGCCTACTCCCCCTATTAATAGCTCACTTGCACAAAAAAGGATAGTTTCCAATGTCCAAGTGGGATTTTGCATTTGGGTGCACGCCAACAGAGCAAAGACTTCTTTCATTGATCATGTCACTTTTTGGTCTTGCTAGGTAAGCCTCTTGACTGCGTGCGTGTTATCAGTCACATTGAGCAGTCTGGTCTTCTGATCACCTCCACCTTGAAATTTCTCTCTTTTAGGGTCTTATTCTGTTCCTTTTCCAAGAACCTCAGGTCCTACTAACCCCTTTATATTTTGAATATGGGCAGGGATAAACTGACTTTTATAGTTTGTTGGGCTCCTTGCTCAGCAGGGAGCCGGCTTCTCCCTCTCCTCCTCCGCCTGTTGTGAGCTCGAGCTCGCTCTCATGAATAAATTTTTAAAACTTAAAAAAAAAGAAAAAAAGATAAAAGTGGGGTCGGTTATCAGAATTACCAGGAGTGATTATGAAAACTATAGATTCCTGGGTACCACTACGTACCTCCCCATAAATAGGACTCTCGCCTATGAAGGCGTTTGCTGCTGGGTATCCCCAGGTGATTCTGATTGTCAGGTGTGAGAATCTGATCAAGGATTGTTCTGTGGTCTTCACAGTGCCTTGTGTAAACAACATTCCCGTTTTCCTTATAGTTGCAAAGGAAGGGAGAAGCCATTAAGTTTTGATGAAAAAGCTGTCACTTGCTTGGAAAAGTGTGCTCAGGTAACATAAAACCTCTTTTAGAAACTTTCCATTCTACAGTTCTGCATTTCTCAGTCCCGACCAAGGCCGCCCTGCGTCAGCACAGTGATTGCCTCACCACCCCTGCTGCAATTGCAGACACCTGGGCTCCATTCGGACATCATGAATTGCGTCTCTGGGCCTGGGGCGTGTGTAACAAACACAGCAGCACACAGACATTTGAGGGCCACCAAGCAATTTTTCCACAGTTGACGCATACACCGCACCAGAGTGTGTCACCAGAAGCGCTCTCCATGCTACAGGGTCACATACGACAGAGGGACGTCTACAGAGCCCTCGTGTTAGCTCTGGGCTTCAGTTTCTTCACGGGTCAACGAGGGTGTGGAAAGAGAATGTCTCTAATTTCTCCTACTCTAAAGTGATATGATTAGATTGGGTCTTATCAACCTATACACACAGCCACTTCAAAGAACCAAAAATAATGTGATAGGTTTTCCGTAGGCCTCCTGCTTGATTATGTCATTTATTGCATTAGCTAGAGGAAAATATTCAAATTTTATTGCCCTTGTTGGCACAAAACAAAGGGGAAAGAGAAGAATGCTCTAAATATTTGTTCATACTTTGATCCATTTCTTACAAATTTTTCTTCTCAAAATATTTAAAATAATCACATTCTTGGACAATCTTACAAAATGACTGAATTAGATTATAGTGCCAAAGGAAAATATTGCATACTTAAACATAAAAAAAATCAATAATATCCAAAACATTCTGTTTTATTTCTTGTACAATTTTAATAGTAAATATTTTTTATTATAAAAATATATATTGGGCCACCAGGGTGGCTCGGTGAGTTAAGCATTCAGCTCTTGATTTCAGCTCAGGTCGTAATTTCAGGGTCAAGAGATTGAGCCCTGTGTAGTGCTCCTCACTCAGCAGGGAGTCCACTTGAGGATTATCTGCCCCTCCCCCACATGCTTACACAAGTGATCTCTCTCTCAAATATTTTAAAAATATATAACCTATACTAATAATCTATTAATGATTAACATGACTAGATGTTTACCCATGTAGGCTTTTTATCGTTTTGAGTTAAAACATGTTTTTTTAGCCTGTGCGTAAGTAATGATGAACAATCTACGTGCTCGTAGTGAAGCTAAACCTATGTTGAGAAGTATCCAGCACCATGTCTTGCATTGATATTTAGCAAATGCTTCTTCAGTGGTGAATAGGTACCCCACAAATTACTTCTGACACAAATGAGTACTGAAAACATCTTTTGCATGATTTGAAAAAAGGAAAGTCTTTCTGTGGGCTTACAGAGGCTTCAGTTTTCTTTGTCTATAATTTTAATGTATCTTAAAATAATTTCCCATTGCCCCAAAATGCAGAGATTGCTCTAGATAAATCAAGAGTTGTAAGGGCATGGGAGTGACAACTGTAGGATTACATTATTTCTTTTGTAATGGAATTTTGGTGTGCAGGGTCCATCTTATTAAAGAAAGGTTTATCAGGAAAATTTTGGGTAAAGGTAAAATTGAGCAACTATCCAAAATTGATTAAAAATTCTAATCTTGTTTAGGGGTGGTTGGGTGGCTCAGTCAATTAAGCATCTGACTCTTGATTTTGGCTCAGGTCGTGATCTCAAGGTCATGAGATTGAGCCCTGAGTAGGGCTTCATGCTCAGCAGGGAGTCTGCTTGAGATTCTCTCTCTTCCTCTGCCCCTCTCCAGCTTGCATGCACACACACTCTGTCTCTAAACAAATAAATAAACAAAATCTTTAAAAATTCTCATGTTGTTTGGGGACTTAATCTGAAATGATAAATAAAAAGTGTTGGTTTGAGATGAACATAGGGGAAGGGAAAAAACAAGACAGAGGGAGGTAAACTATAAAAGACTCTTAGCTATTGAGAACAAACTGAGGGTTGCTGGAGGGGAGGTGGGTGAAGGGATGCACTAAATGAGTGATGGGTATTCACTTGTGATGAGCACTGGGTGTTACATGTAAGTGATGAATCACTAAATTCTATTCCTGAAACCAATATTACACTGTATGTTAACTAACTAGAATTTAAATTAAAATTTGAAGGTAAAAGGGTTGCTTTGTTGGCTTTTCTTGTCAGTTCTTAAGATGTTCCCCAAAGCTAATTTAAAAGTCCCATTATTTCTGGAATATTCCAGTCTTACTAGTGGTGAAGTGTTAAGAGTTAATGACGAGGAAAGGGCAAAGCCATAGCTAATGGTCATGGTCCAATAAAGTTAAGTCTATTCTCCTTCAGGGCTCAGTTTAGGATCCATCTGTTTAGCCAGATTTTTTTCCTAATTGAGGAGAAGTCAGTTCCTTAATTTCAAAATTGCATCATTTCACTTTATTTTGATGGCTTTGCTTTTATATGTATAGTTCCTGTAATGTTTAATATTGGTACATTTTTAGAAATAAAAATCTATAATGATGAATGTTTTTGGCCTTTGAGTAGATTTCATTGTTACTGTTAAAAATAATACTGATGCAAGAAAATATAGTTTGTACAAAACATGCCAAACTTATTTTAAAACTTGTATTTATTATAAATTACTCTGAAAATTCTTTGCTATGTGTAAGACTTTATTCTGAAACAAAAGATTCCACATACATAAATTAATAAAAGAACAAAATAATAAAACTTTGTTCCTCCAAGGGAAAAAAAAAAAACCTTTTAAAAAATCTCGTATCCAAAATGATTGCCTAAGACTAGTGGTTCTCAAAGTCTGGTCTCTGGACCAGCATCACCTTCGTACTTATTATAAATGCAGATTCTCAGGTCCCACCTACACCTACTGAATCAGAAACTGAGTGTAGACCCCATTCGTCTGAGTTTTGACAAGCTCCCCCATGAAATTCTGATGCCTACTACAGTTTGAGAACAACTCTCCTAGACTATGGAATATAAGTTAATAAAACTAAGGTCTGAATTGCTGGGTAGATTCGTTGGTTCTCACTGAATCTCAGTCCTGCTTACTGATCCCACTCGAAAATGTTTTCAAGACCCCAATCCACATCCACTGAATCCAAATCTCAGCCTTAGGGTCAGCATTTTAAAGAGTTCTCTGGTGGTTCTCAGGAGCAGCAGGACTAAGAGACGCTGTTACGAGTTATGCCTACTTGTTCTGGAGGTCCAGCATGGATACATCTTCAGCATAGACTATGTGTGGTTATTCCTGCCCTTTTCTGTTGACCCTACTTCCTGGCTGCTCCTCATGGCCCCATTAGCTGTAGCTACAGAGCACTGAAGAGAGCATGGGTCAGCTGCCAGAGGAGCTTGCATGTGTTGCTCCTATTTGCGGAATTTTTATGTTTAACTTAAAAATTGGCCAGCTGTCCTTGCTTTTAGTCTTAACCCTTTTCAATCCATTCTCTACAGTAGAGTCCATGTTATCTTTCTAAAACAGAAATGTGATCATGTCCAAACTCTTCTTCATATTGTTTTCTATTTTAATTCCAGTATAGTTAACATACAGTGTTATATTAGTTTCAGGTGTACGACAGAGTGATTCATCAATTCTGTAGAATTGATTCATCATGATGAGTGTTGCTCTTAATCCCCTTCACCTATTTCCCCCAGAACCCACCCCCTCCCCCTCTGCCAACTATCAGTTTGTTCTCTGCAGTTAAGAGCCTGTTTCTTGGTTTATCTCTTTTTCCCCTTTGTTTTATTTCTTAAATTCTGCATATAAATGAAATAATACAGTATTTGTCTTTTTCTTACTTATTTTGCTTAGCATTATTCTCTCTAGCTATATCCATGTTGTTGCAAATAGTAAGATTTCATTCTTTTTTATGGCTGAGTAATATCCCATATTATTATATATTATACACACACACACACACACACACACACACACATACCACCTCTTCTTTATCCATTCTTCTATCACTGGACATTTGGGCTACTTCCGTAATTTGGTGCACCAGTTTGCATTCCCACCAATAGCACAAGAAGGTTCCTTTTTCTCGACATCTTCACCAACAATTGTTTCTTGTGTTTTTTGATTTTAGCCATTCTGACAGATATGTTGTGAAATCTCATTGTGGTTTTGATTTGCATTTCCCTGATGATGAGTGATGTTAAGCATGTTTTCATGTACCTGTTGGCCATGGATGCCTTCTTTGGTGAAATGTCTGTTCATGTCTTATGCCCATTTTTAATTGGATTATTTATTTTGGGGGCGTTGAGTTTTGTAATTTCTTTATATCTTTTGGATACTAGCCCTTTATCAGATATGTCCTCTGAAATATTCTTTCCCATTTTGTAGGTTGCCTTTTAGTTTTGTTGATTGTTTCCTTTGCTGTACAGAAGCTTTTTATTTTGATGTAGTCTCAATAGTTTGTTTTTGCTCTTATTTCCCTTGCCTCCAGAGACCTATCTAGAAAAATGTTGCTAGGGCTGATGTCAGAGAAAATTCTGCCTGTTTTCTCTGTAAGGATGTTTATGGTTTCAGATCTCACACTTAGGTCTTCAACCCATTTTGAGTTTATTTTTGTGGATGGTGTATAAAAAAAAAAAAAGGTCCAGTTTCATTCTTTTGCATGTAGCTGTCCAGTTTACCCAATGCCATTTGTTGAAGAGTTGGTCTTTTTCCCATTGTATATCCTCTCCTCCTTTGTCAAAGATTAATTGACCATAAAACTGTGGGTTTATTTCTGGGTTTTCTGTTCTGTTCTGTTGACCTATGTGTCTATTTTTTTATGCCAGTGCTGTATTGTTTTGATTACTACAGCTTTGTAATATAAGTTGAAGTCTGGAATTGCGACACCTCCAGGTTTAGTCTTTTTCAAGATTGTTTTGGCTATCCTGGATCTTTTCCAGTTGCATACTAATTTTAGGATTGTTCTAATTCTGTGAAAAATGTTGCCCCTATTTTGATAGGGATTTGGGTAGTATAGACATTTTTAACAATATTTGTTCTTCCATTCCATGGGTAGATCACGTCCAGACTCTTAAAAATGGCTCACTAGGCTGTGCCTAAGTTCCTGCTTCCTCTATCCACTGTTCTTCTCCCCAAATTCCTCCTATGCTGCAGCCATACTAAATGTTCAGCCTGTTTGAACCCAGCATGTTTTTTCTCTCCTCCTATCAGCAGATCACGTGTTGTTCTCTCTACTTGGAACAATGCTCCTTGACAGGTGGTCACCTCACCATCACCCATTCATCCATGTTTTTTATAAGATGTCTTCCAAGAAAACTTAACTGCTCATCGAAGCTTGGGATAACACTCTGAGTCTCCTTAGAATCTGCTTTATGGTACTTTGGGATATAGATTGCTTACTTATCTCAAATTTCCAGTGGACTGGAAAATTAAGGTATTGTTCATATATTTATCATTAAATTTTTATTCCTACATCTAGCACAGAGCCTACACATTTTCAATAAACTTTTATTAAGTAAATAAAAAAATGCATTTAAAACAACCTAAAGACAGCCAACATAACCAAATAGCAAATCAAAAATAAACAAGAAATGCACCACCAAAGGAAAAACAAAAAGGTAATATAGAGTCAGAGTGAAAGTTATGCATTAACTACGCTGATAGATCTAGGCTCCAGATGGCTGAGCTCCCAGGTAAATGGCCTTGGCCAGCCTGACACTTTAACCCTCTTGTCTCCATCTTCCATGAAAATACTGTCTTTTGGCAAAACATTTCAGAGATGCCATTGTCTTTTAAAGGAAGTCCACATCCCTTCATTTGTCAGTATTTCCCATACTTTTTTCCTCAAGCACTAGATTTATAAGATTTTAATCTGTCCCATAAAACTGTTCTCTGGCCAAATAAGTTTGGGAGGTACTAGGTTAAATTAAGCAGTTTTCTTTAGTGCAGGCACATTCAGAATGTTTATTTTGCTAACCTACTTTGTAAATCTCAAAAGATTTTTTTTTTTGAGAGAGATAGCTTGCAGAAATAATTGTTGATATATTGAAACAACTTGAGAAACATTGGCTTAAAAGTATCGGTAAATTTTTCCCTCCAAGAAAGTTGAGAGAAAAAAGAGAGGGGGCTGTTGCAGAGAGATTCCCTCCATCCCTCAGGAAACTAACTGATCAATTACTTTCTGAACTATATGAACTTTGTGAACTCAAAACAAGAAAAATCTATATATAAAAATAGTGACCAATTTATATATTACCGAGGTTATTTGAAAGTATGCATTAAGTGCATACAGCGTACAATATAAGATATTGATCTTTCTATAAGTACACACTCTGTGGAACATGCAATTCACTGTGGGGCAAAGATGTTCTGCCTTGCAAAGACTATAAATATATAACAGTTCATAGAAAGAGTATAGCAATATGTCAGCTAAAATAGATAAGGAAAACATAAAGATTTGGGAGAGACCTTAATTGGCCCTATAGGAAAGTAGCAGGAGACCTTTTTGGAGTCTTACAACTTGGGGTTCAGTTTATATCGAACACCGTGAATGAGGCACCATTCATTTCCAAAGTCAGGCGTTGGGTGTCAGTGGGTAGCTTTAGTGGGTATCTTTACTCTGTATGCATGTTTATACATAGATGCCTCTTAGAAGAAAAGGTACTGACACTTTGATGACTGGAATTTGAAGGCATGAAACCCTAACTGACCAGAGTGGAACCAACTGAGTGAATCTTGATTATCTCGGGCCTGAGTTCCTCAGAAAGAAACTCCTCTCAGTAAGGGAGGCTGGGCCAGGGAGCAACACTTGAGTGTGCCAAGGTCTGTTATCAGAAGAAAGTGTCTTTTCAGGCACATCATACTCTAATTCTTTAACTTTTCTAAGCAGCCATCTGGCACTGAGGGAAAATTTAGAGACAGGAAATTTGACAGGTTCATGTCATAAGAACCATTTTAAGTTTCTGTTATACATGGAGACATGGAAGTCTTCAGTGTAGTATCTCTAATTGGGCTTATTTTAGAGGGGCCTAGTGGACTCGTGTGTGTGTGTGTGTGTGTGTGTATGCCTACATGCACACATGTGTTCATGTTTCATCACTATTTCTGCTGAGGAAATATTCCTCTTCCTTTCATGGTGATTCTGAGGGGGACTGTCAATCACATAGTCCCACCCTCTCCTAGCCCCAGGGTTTGGCCTAGCTCATCAGGTTAACCTAACCAGTCAATGAGTATGATAGTCTAATGGGTAGACATGCGCATCTGAGTCCCTCATGAGATTAGCTGGATATTGGGAAAGAAAAGGGCTTTCTTTCTTTTAGTTCATAAACTATGGAGATAAGGAGCTGAGGCTGACAGCATTCCTCTTTCCTGTCATGTAAAAAAGCTTCCATAATAATAAAGTTGTCATGTAGAAGGAAGCAGAGCCCAGAAATAGAGAAACTGAGTCAGACAGCTTTGTTGGAGACCCTGGATCCAAATGTTCTCAAAGTCTATCTACCTCATGCTTTCACTTCTCAGGTGCATGAATCAATATTTAGTAAGTGAATAATCATGCTAGCTCGAGTTTGCTTTTGATTTCTTTTAGAGACTTTTACTAATGGAGAGCCCTTTTCACAAGGAGGAGGCAGGAAATGGATGAGGCCACTGGCAGAAGTTTTCATCAGGATCTTGCGGAGCATGGCACTAGGGATTCAGGAAGAGATGGCTGATGTTCACATGAGCCACAGACTTGAAGAATTGCTAGGGTTCCCAGCAAAGTTAGCAGTGATGGTCAAAGTCCTGTTGCACCAGTAGGCAGAACTGCCATCAGTCACTGGCACTGTTACATGGGCCATGCTCAACTAATGGCAGAAAGAGGTTTGGAAATGGAGTTTGACCTCTAGGAGCCTTACTTGTGGTATTGCTCCCTTGGAGTCTGAAGGGTGAGTCCAATGACAAATATTATATAATTCACCACAAGCAAATGTTAGAAGTTCCTAGGAAACAGGAATCCATACAAATATTATAATTCCCATAAGCAAGATTTGTGGAGGCTTGTAGCAACTGTGGTTTAAAGTAGAGTTTTAAGTATAACCTCAGACTACTTACATAGAGAAGTGAGGAGAGGTCATTCTAAAGAAAAGGAAATACAATAAAATCTTGACATATTCATACGACTGTGAGAACTTCAGACTGATAAGACAAGATGACAACTTCGGAGGGGCTGGCTAATTACAAGAAAGATGGATTATGGTACGACTTGTCAGAAGTTTAAATCAGACTTACTATAAAATAGAGTAGAAGAAAAGGGTTTTTATATCCCCAAATGATATGAATTTAACCTCACCTGTTTCACTTGCTTGCAATATAAATACAATCACACTTCTTTCTTGCTAGTTAGTAGTTTGAGTTTTCAAGTTTCCTTCCATAGCATAAATTCCTCTCTTTCCCTTTTTGAGATGCCCTGCTACACTCCAGCCCAGCCCCACACTGAATTGTTCAAGAACCAAAGGGCTTACTCAATACAATGGAAATTAGTTCTGCTTCCATATAGCACACAGGGAGAGAGGCCTGTAAAGTCAGACTGGCCCACATCCAGCACTGGTTTGGTCACAAGCATCTCTCACTGTCAGATGCTGCTTGTCACCTCCTTCTAAAGTGCCCTTGCTGGTCCAGATATCTGCCCAGGATGGATTGGTGACCAGCTTTCAGCTTCAAGGATATAGATCTGAAGTCAATATTTTCACAGACACTGTTTTCAAAAAGAGGTCACCATATACGACAGTGGCTGGGTCTGAACTCAGGCTGCCTCACAAGGAAGCTAGAGCACGCAGATGTTCTTCGAGGGTAAATTCAACATTCCACAAGCTCTGCCTCCCAGCTACTGGTCATGGAGTACATTTTGCTGCAAATTGGCTACAAGTTGAACAATACCAAGTGTTCTTGGGGATGTGAATAAACTGCAAGTTTTATGAAATGCTGGTAGGAGTACAAATTGCTACACCCACCTTGCAAAACAATTTCACATTTAGCAGAGTTCAAGATGTGACTGTGCTTGTACTAAATAATTCCGCTTCTGAGATGTGACTGTGCTTGTACTCCCTAATTCTACTTCCGAAGTATCAGCTCAAGATGAGCACGCTCATGGCAGGGTTGATGAAAGAAGGGGAAATGATCAAATGTTTAGCAATGAAGAGTGACTGCATACATTATGATACAGTCCTACAATGGATTAAAATTCAGTGAAAATGAACAAGAGCTACACATGTCAACATACATAAACCTCACAAACAAGGTTGATCAACAGCAACAAAGGCAAGTCCTAAAAGAACACATGCTATTTGAGGCCATATATCATATACCATTTCAAAAATATGAAAAAATGAGCAATATATAAAGACTATGTACATGTGTGCTAAGTCAATAAAGTAACACAAAGATTGGTAAATATAAACTTCAGGATCCAAGTTAGCCCTAGAGAGGATGGAGAGAGCCGTGGTCAGAGTTAGCCATATGGAGGGCTCCAAAGTACTAAATTTATATAATACAACACAAGTATCTGTTTTATTCTTCTTTAAGCCATACATCTATACTCTATATTTTGTGCATACCTATCTACATACTAACACAGAATTACATAATTTAAAAAAAATTCTTGAAGGATTATTTAAGTGGGCTCTGGAGCTCTGGAAGTGCAAGTCCAGTCAGAAAATTTTCTTGGCTCCCTCTTGACTCCCTTGCTTGCAAAACTCTACAGAGGTGAAGAAGCATTTGCATAAGAACCTCAGGGGCTTTCTGAGAGAGGAAAGACCAGAATACCAACTCCTCCCTGGCTGTTCTCTGCAAACAACCGCAGATACTTGTGACCAGATCATGAGACCTTGGGAGAGTCTCCTCACACCAAAGCCTTCCTGTGAACTATGACCACTCACATCTTCTCCCAGCACTTTTACCTCCAGGTCTCTCCCCTCTAGGCCACCATGGCTCAAGCGTGTAGCCTCCTGTGTAGCCAGCTACTCTATGTTTGTTCAACGTTTGTTCCCTTCCCACTTTTCTCCTTTTTTCACCTCCTTTCCCATTCTTTTTTTTTAACCTTTGTTCTCTATTTGCCAAATTCTTAAATCACATAGTAACAGAAGAAATGGGGTGAGAGACAAAAAAAATGCTTCCCAAAATACTCTTCTAAATATTTCATTGTGTCCCTGTAGGTTTTAGGGTCAGAGCCTCCCTTACTCAATAAATACAGCAAATGTAAAAGAGTTTTGTTTTGCATCAGACTTATCAGTGTCCTTTAAACTCCAAGGGGAGGATCTAGTATGCTATTTTTTTCCAAATTTGACCAAAAAAAATCCTTTTCCACCATCTTTCTTGAGTAATAGTATATTCTCTGGAGAAATTATGGGAAACACCAAGTTCAAATTATGACCAATACTGTTTTCATAGTAAAAGGAAAAGAAGTTAAATATTATACTTTTTCTACATGAAATATTAGTAATAAAATATTTTAATTGAATTCTACTTTCTACAGTGGATTCTTTGTTGATAGGTGTATAGCAAATTCTCTATGGTAAATACTGCAATTTAATGAATATTTTCTCAACCTAATCACCTTAAAAAAAAAGCTTAGGTAGGGCGCCTGGGTGTCTCCGTTGGTTGAGCCACTGCCTTCGGCTCAGGTCATGATCCCAGACTCCAGAGATCCAGTCCCAAGGCAGGATCCCTGCTCCCCCAGTTTTGAATGAGTGTCTGCTCTATATTAGGTACTATCTTAGTGCTGGGGACGCAGTTGTGAAAAATACAGACCTAACTACTGTCCTCATGGAGCTTATATGTAAGAAAAATAAATTATTAGAAATTAATCCCCTCTCTTCTAAATGCACTTAACAGTAAAATAAGGAACACAATTTTAAGGCAAATTTAATGTCATTTTTTTAACCCCCAATATATTTTTCAAATTATTACAACTCTATTCCAGTAAAAACCTGGTTAGTTACCTGGGTTTTGTTGTTTGAAAAATATTAAAAGTAAAAAATATTGCATGGGGAAGAAAAAGTTGTCCTGTCAAAAAAAAATTTACTTAGAACTTATGATTTAGTTTGTCCCTGCTCAAACGTCCCTCCTTTCTTAATAGGAGCACATTGCGTCACAGAACAGCAACACCTTCATCCATCCACGCTTTTAATTATTGTCTTTGCCTTTTATTACCTGAAGTTTTACGCAAATGTACTTAAATCAACTATGAAGTCAAGTTACCAATGCCATTGAGAATATGAGAATTAACACAATTGATGAGAATAATGACGGGAAAATACTATAATCAAATCTGATATAGAAAGGACGGTCTGGCAGAATAAGAAATGTTAACAAAGAAAAATAATTATAAGAATGATAAAGTGAATTATTCAGGGGTGAATTATTAAGAAAGATGCTTGAGAAATATGGTAAGCTCTAATATTCTTCAAAATACCTAAGATCATTCTGTAAAAGCCAAATACGAAGGTAGTCAGACTCTATCACATTTATTTATTTATTTGGAAGAATACTATACCAAAAGTATTTGTTGCTTTCTCTTTGTTCAACAAATTAGAACACAATTGAAATGTAATCTAAATTTTGTTAAATATAAGCTATGTTTTTTTGTTTTTTTGTTTTTTTCCAGAATCTTCAATTTCTTCCGTCAGGAACACATCCAGTCAACTTTATCATTATTTATTACTCATTTTTCTTCCTCCTTCAAAAGGATTCACCTTAAAAGCCTTTTCCATTGTCTGTTATTCTCATATGATGAAGATTTCCTACACTGGTATTCTCCTAGTTTAAACATAAATCTAAAAGTCACACTGAAGTTTAGAGCCCTATTTTCTCAGTAAATGAGTTCCTAATTCTAGTTTTGGAAAATGTAGTTAGCTGACTTAGCCATGTGCCTGAGGTTGCTAAAATATTGAACCTTTCATTTTTAATAGGATTGTATTTGGCTCCAACTACTATGCTCTTGACACAAAGCAATGAAAACAATAAGTCTCTGCGGTAGGCAGAATCATGGCTCCCCAAAGATGGCTCTGATCTAATCCCTGGAATCAGTGGATGCATTTCGGGTAGGGAACTTTGCAGATGTGATTATATTAAAGATATTAGCATGGGAGAGAGTAGCCTAGCTTACCCAGGTGGGCCCAATCACAAGGGCCCTTAGGGAGGCAGGAGGGTCAAAATATTTTGATGGAGGCTGATGTCAGAGAGGAGAGCTTGGGCTGCAGGGAGCAAGGGGCTTGTGAGGAAGGAACGCAGGCAGCCTCTAGAAGCCTGAAAGGCAAGCAAATAGATTCTCCCCTAGAGCCTCCAGGTGACATGCAGCTTCATGGACCCATATTAGACTTCTGACTCCAAAATTGTAGGAGAATGGTGTGTATTGCTTAAAGCCACTAATTTGGTGGTAATTTGCTGCAGCAAAAGGAAACCAATACAGTCTTGTTTCGATTTTTTTTTTTCTGTTCTCTGCTCTGCTGAAAATGCAAGGAAAGCTTGGCTTTCACCTACACAGGTTCCTTTTAGGAGGAGTTTGGCAAGGAACAGAGAAATGGCTTTCATTTTCTAACTGTTCTTCACGGATCAGTTCAAATGTCTTTCCTCCATGAGGCCCTAAGTCCATCCCCTGGCCTCTCATACTAGGATGCTTTTATTTACAGTGACCCTAGGTCAATTCTGAAGGTGCGATGGGTGAAATTAATAACTATACTGGGAAAAGAGGGATAAACTGGAACTGTCCTGGGACAGGTGGTCACCCTACTTATATTTCCACCGCAGTGCTCACTGCAGTTTGCTTTTGAAGTACAATTAAACGCTTACTTCTCTGTTCCCCTGCACACCCCCCCCCACCCCATTTCCTTTCTCCTTCAGCCAGAGATAAGGGAGATTTTCCTCTTTCTCTCTTCTCCGTGATGTGGTTATCATCATCATGACCACGAGCATCACGATCGTTACAACAGCTCAATCTCCCATCGTACTCACTAGGTGTTGGACACATTGTGTGCATCACATGTAATAACTCAGCCCTTGCAACGACTATGGAGGATGGCACCAATGCTATCCTCAGTTTATAGACACGTTATTGAGGCAGGGAGAGGCTGCGGTGATATGCTCCAGGTCACACAGTGGGAGGTAGCTGCACCAGGATGCAGTTTTAGGCGGTTTGGCTTCTTTATCACTCTTGCCTCCCCAAGTAGGACTTTTCACCAACACAGTATATGTAGTCATTTGAAAAGTAAAGGACACAGAATTTGGTCCAATTACACCTCCAATTCTAATTGTTAATGGAGAAAAGGGTTTAGGAAACAAATAATTTCAATATAATAATTGTGTTCTATCTAAACCTTTATGGCAATGGGCGCCTGGAAGGGGCTCAGTCGGGTAAGCATCTGCCCTCAGCTCAGGTCATGACCCTGGAGTCCCCAGATCAAGCCCCATGGGCGGGCTCCCTGCTCATCGGGGAGTCTGTTTCTGCCTCTGCCCCTCACCCTGCTCATGCTCTCTCTCTCAAATAAGTAAGTAAAATCTTTTAAAAAATAAAAAAAAAAAATAAACCTCTATGGCAAGTTCAAACAGCTATCCATACAAAATGTTGCTCCTGACGTTTTAAGAAGAATTAACTTGGGGAAATAGGAGTCACTAGAAGGAATATAAGCATTTTTATTTTATTTTCCAGTTGAGTAAGATATATAAGTGACATACAGCACTGTAAAAGTGTACAGCATAATGATTCAACTTACCTATATTGTGAAATGATTAACAGAGTAAGTTTAGTTAATATCCATCATTTCATATTTTTTTTAGTTAAAAGATCATTTTTCTTTGTGATGAGAAGTCTTAGGATCTACTCTCTTAACAACGATCGAATATACCATACAGCAGTGTTGGCTATAGTCATTATGTTGCACGTTAAATCCCCAGTATTTATTTATCTTATAGCTGGAAGTTTCTACCTTTTGACCACCTACATCTAATTCCCCTTTCCCTCCCTGCTCATCTCTAGTAACAAGTCTGATCTCTTTTTCAAAGAGTTGGGTTGTTTTTTTTTATTTTTTTCTATTTTAAGATTCTACGTCTAAGTGAGATCACATGGTATTTGCCTAACTTTTTTTTTCCCCTCTAATTTATTTCACTAATCATAACCTCAAGATTATGGCACAAATGGCAGGATTTCTTTAACATTTTTTTATGGTTGAATAATACACCTGTGTGTGTGTGTGTGTGCACGCGCACACCTGCACACGCTTACCCACCACATTGTCTTTATCCATTCATCCATCGGTGGACACTCAGGTTACTTCCATGTCTTGAGTATTGTAACTAATATTGCTATGAACATGGGGGTCCAGACATTTCTTTCACGTAGTGTTGTCGTTTCCTTCAGGTGTATTTCCAGAAGTGGAACTGCTAGATCATACAGTAGTTCAATATTTAATTGTTCAGAAAACTCCATATCGTTTTTCACAGTGTTTGTAAAAATTTACAGTCCCACCAACAGTATGCAAAGATTACCTTTTTGCCACATCCCTGCCAGCATTTATGTCTTTTTCTTGAAGATAGCAGTTTTAACTGGTGTAAGAAGGTATCTCATGTAATTTTGTCTTTCCCTCATGATTAGTAATGTTGAGCACCTTTTCTTGTACCTATTGATCATTTGTGTATCTTCTTTGAAAAAAATATTCAGGTCCTTTGCTCATTTATTAATTGGATTATTTGGAGGGGTTGTTAATGAGTTGTATGAGTTCTTGGGATATTTTGGTTATCATCCCTTTATCAGTTATATGGTTTGCAAATATGTTTTCCCATTACGTAGATTGTATTTGCATTTTGTTGGTGTATATTTTTGCTTTGCAGAAACTTTTTATTTTGCTGTAGTCCCACTCGTTAATTTTTTTTTTATTTTGTTGCTTGTGCATTAAGTGTCATATTTAAAAAACTCATTGCTAACATTGATGTCAAGGAGCTTACTGTCTGTTTTCTTCTAAAAGTTTTATGGTTTCAGATCTTATATTTAAGTCTTCAATCCATTTTGAGTTAATTTTTGCGAGTAGTATAAGTTAGGCAGTCTAGTTTCATTCTTTAACATATGAATATCTAATTTATTGACAAGACTGTATTTTTTATGGAGTATTCTTGGCTCTCTTGTCATATAGTATTTGCATTTATATGCATGTGCTTATTTCTGGGCTCCCTATTCTGTTTGGCAGGTATATGTGTCTGTTTTTATGCCAGTACATGTCATTTTGATTACTGTAGTTTTATAATATAGCTTGAAATCAGGAAGTGTGATGCCTCCTGTTTTGTTTTTTGTCAGGATTGCTTGGCCCTTTGGGGTCTTTGGGGTTCCTGAAAACTTTTAGGGTTATTTTTTTCTACTTCTATACAGATGCCACTGTAATCTTGAGAGGGATTGCATTAAATCTATAGATGGCTTTGGGCAATATGGACATTTTTAACAGAATTGATACTGTTTGATCTATGACCACAGGATTCCTTTCCATTTATTTGTGTCTTCTTTGATTTCTTTCGTCAATGTCCTATAGTTTTCAGTGTAGTGATTTTTTATGTCTGTGGTTAAATTTATTCCTAAGCATTTTATTGCTTTTGATGCTAGTATAAATGGGATGATTTTCTTTACTTATTTTTCAAATAATTTGTTAGTATATAAAAATGCTACTACTTTGGCATGTTAACTTTGTATCCTGAAACTTTATGGAATTTGTTGATTAAATCTAACAGTTTTTTTGGTGCAGTCTTTTAGGATTTTCTATATATAAAATCATATCATCTACAAATAAAGACAGTTTTACTTCTTCTTTTCCAATTCTGATGCCTCTTCTTTTGCTTGCCTAGCTGCTCTGGCTAGGATTTCTAGTACTATGTTGAACGGGAATAGAGGTGGGTATTCTTGTCTTGCTCCTAATCTGAGAGAAAAGATTTTAGGCTTTCACCATTAAGTATGTTAGCTGTGGGCTTGTCATTATGGCTTTTATTATGTTGAGACACATTTATTTTACACCTAATTTGTTAAAAGTTTTTATCATGAATGGATGTTAAATTTTATCATCTTTTCTGCATCTGAAATGATCATATCATTCTTTTCTTTTATTCTACTAATGGGATGTATCACATTGATTGATGTGCATATGTTGAACAATCCTTTTACCCCAGGGATAAATCCCACTTGATCATGGTGAATAATTCTTTAAATGTGCTACTGAATTAAGTTTGCTAGTATTTTACTGATAATTTTTGCATCTGTATTCATCAGGGGTAGTGGACTGTAGTTTGTTTTTTCTTTCTAGTGATGTCATTTCCTGGCTTTAGAATCAGGATCTTTCACTTTAAGTTTGTGTATCTTTCAGGTTAAAGTCGTCTCTTGTAGGCAGCATATACTTGGATCTCGTTTTTTATCCATTCAAACATTCTGTGTCTTTTGATTAGAGATTTTAGCCCATTTATGTTTGAAGTAAATGTTGATGGTTATGGACTTCCTATTGCCATTTCGTTAATAGTTTTCTGGCTTTTCTAGATCTGTCATAGATTTGTTGTTTCTTATTTCTGTCTTTGTGTGTGTTTTCATGTCTCTTGGGTATCAGTATGCTTTAACTACTTTATCATGTTCTCTTGTGTAATTGCTACAGGCTTTCGCCTTGTGGCTATCATGAGGCTTATATAAAATATCTTAAAATTACAATACTCTATTTTAAACTGATAATTTAATTTTGATAGCATTCCTAAACTTTACACTTTTACTTCTCCTCCCCCTTACATTTTAATTTATTGACATTATTGTATTCATATTTTTATGTTGTGAATCCAGTAACAGATTATTGTAGCTATAACCATTTTTACATTTGTTTTTCAACTTTTAAACTGGAGTTGTAGTGATTTATGCAACACCATTACCATAACGTGCAATCTAATTATGACTGTATACTTATTAATACCAGTGAGTTTATACTACCTTCTTATATTTTTATGATGTTAATCAATATCCTTTTACTTCTACTCAAAGATTTCCCTTTAGCATTTCTTATAAGGCAGGTTTAGTGATGATGAACTCCTTTAGCTTGTGTTTATTCAGGAGAGTCTTTATCTCTCCATTTCTGAAGAACATTGTCACCAGCTAAAGAATTCTTGGTTGACAGGGGTTTTTTTATGTTTTTTTCCCCCTTCGAAATTTTAAATATATCATCTCATTCTCTCCTGACCTAATAGTTTCTGTTGAGAAATCCATCAATACTCTTATGGGGGTTACCTTATATGTAACTTGTCTCTTTCTTGCTGCTTTCAAAACTCTTTCTTTGTCTTTGACTTTTGACAATTCAGTTATACTGTGTCTTGGTGTAGACCTATTAAGGTTCAACCTGCTGGGAGTTCTTTGGACCTCATGAATCTGGATGTCCATTTCTTTTCCCAGGTTCAAGTAGTTTTCAGCCCCTATTGCTTTAAATATACTTTTTGTCTCTTTCTCAAATGGAGATATTGTTTCTTTTGGTTTTGTCCTGTAAGTCTTGTAGGATTTCTTCACTCTGTTTCATTCTGTTTCCTTTTTGACCTTCTGACTGGAAAATTTCAAATGTTCTGTCTTTGAGGTCATCAGTTCTTTCTTCTTCATGGTCAAGTCTCGTTTTGAAGTTCTCTATTGAGTTCTTCAGTTAAGTCATGGTACTTTTTAGCTCTAGGATTTCTGTTTGGCTTTCTTTTCTCTTCTTTGATGGTTTCTATTTTGTTAAACTTCTCATTTCATTCATTGTTTTCTTAATGTCATTTAGTTGTCTTTGTGTTCTTATAGTTCACTAAACTTCTTTAAGATTATTTTATTTTGAATTCATTGCCTGATAGTTCATAGATTTCCATTTCTTTAGGGTTAGTTATTAAAGCTTTATTAGTTTCTTTGGTATTTTCATGTTTATGTGATTTTTCATGATCCCTGATTCCTTATGTTGGTATCAGTAAATTTGAATAAGCCATCTCTTTGTCCAGACTTTACAGACTGACTAAGGCAGAGACCATTCTTCACCAGTCAGCTCAGTTTAGGCTTCTGGATGTGTCCACTTATAAAGTCCTTGGGGAGGTGGAGCTTGCTTTCAGTGTCTATTTATAAGTGAGGCCACTGCCCACACTCTGAGGTGGGGGAGGCAGGGCTAGTGCTGGCTGAGAACAGTTGGATAAAACTCCTGGCTTTGTTCCCTGCCCAAGCAAGGCTGTAGGACAATCTCCATAATTACCTGGGTTCTCTAGTCAGGCTTACTAGATGGTCAGCATTGGGAACTATACTGAATAGTAGGCGGGGATACAAATTAGCTTCCCTGCCCTGGTGGGGCAGCAGAACAGGCCCCCGAGGGCCTGCATGGCTCATTGTTTGGGAAACTGAATCAGGAAAGACTATGTACTGAATTTCCTTGTATCGGGGCCACTGGTTTTGCTCAGCAGATGGGGAAGAGCCCTGGTCTGTGCTTTCTGTTCAAGTACCAGTGTAAGCATGGATGTTCAGTGGACTGCACAGCTTCTGTATGCAATATTGACATTCAGTGTTTGAGTGGGCTGAAGGCTGTATTTGGCTATGAGTGGGGCTACGAATTACTTTTCCTGCCTGGGCAGAGTGGGAAAACTGGTTCCAAGGCCAGAAAGGCTTTTTGCAGTCTTGACTCAAGTTGACCCAAGCCCCAAGTTCTCTGGCTGAACAGGGCCACTGGATTTGCTCTGTGGACAGTCATGTCTGCCTGCTGGACTCTGCTCAAGTATTTCTTTCCTATATAATGTTAGAGGTGTTTTTGGCCAGGCTTTCTGCTAAAACAGTTCCAGGAGCTATGCTTAACTGTGGGCTGGGCTATGACTCAGCTCTAGGGCCAGCAAGGTCTTTATTTGAAGGCCCAAATCAGACAGACTTGCATCCTGTCAGGTTCCCTGGTCAGATTGCACCACTGCCTTGGGCTCTTCAGCTTAGCAAAACTGCTGGTTCGGACTACAACTCAGGCCCTGCATATATGAACTTAGTCTCTCAAGATCCAAGTGTTGTTTATTGCAAGTCTCTCCCTCCCTTCTCCATCCCAGTCAGATTCCCAATGGCCAAGCCCCAAAGATTCTGCCACAGTCTCTGTGGGACAACACTGTAGTGGGAGCTCCCAAGAAGCGACACCCAAGGCTAGGGGAGCTGCATGTCTACCCTGGACTCTTTCCCCACTGGAAGGACCATAGACACAAGGGAGACCTCTCTGCATGGTTTTCAGCCAGCATGGGAGAGGGGTGTTGTGATCAGTGTGTAGTCATTCCTCTTACCCCTCTAATGTGTTCTCTGTTGGTCTCTGTTATAGAGCAAGGTGCTTCAGTCTCAGCCCTGTGTTCTAGGATTCTCAAGATGTCTTGTACATGAATAGATCTTAGTTCTTCTTGTGAGGAGGAGCAAAGTCAGGAATGATCTATGTCATCATCTTAGTGACATCTCTCCTGAATTTTTAAGTTGCTTAACCATAGTATCTATAAGTGGAATTGGCAGCTATATTTTCCTTAACAGGTAAAATGCTTTCTAATTGCTCTTGACAATAACAAAACAAAGGGCATTTTTTTTGCCCAAAGTTCAAGAAAAATAATATCTTTAGAAAATAAGGCACATTTATATGGCTCATTAGATAAACTCTTTTGCCAAATTTGAGAAAATCATGTTGAGATAGAACCCTGGCCAGCCAAGTGTGTGAAGTCTTCTGCTGCTTAGTGAACAGAGTAACTATGATTTTGATTATCCACACACTTACCCCAAAACAAACAAAAATGAACAAAGAACTACAACAAAAAACAGACCTAAAAGATGAAGTTAGACTCTGAGGGATTAGGTCTCAGGATTGATACTGCTGTTTCTCTATGGAAATGTACTACTTCCGATGTGAACCACGGTATATTTAAGTAAAGGTAAGTTCATTCTACACATTTAGTGATATAAAGGGTAGAAACACATGGAATTACCAGAATGCAGATAAAACTTGTATTAATGTGTGCATAATGATGTGATTTAAAATTTTTTTTCTTTCAAACATTATATTGTTTGATATAAAAATAGCGATATAATTTTACTTGAATCTTAATGCCTTTATCAGATATATAGTGATTTAATCAAATTACAGTTAAGTTGATATAAAAATAGGGGTTTTTTTCTTCATAATTGTTAGGGCAACTTAAATAAGCTTTCATCATTTGGGCCCTTCCAAACTTAAAAATTATACCTAGACATAGTTCTGAAATGCCTAGTGTCTTGATGATTTCAATTAATTACAAATGAACTTATTTACATATTCTGATACAGTTAACTTTTATTTGGTGCATATTGTGCCACATAGAAAATTGTGATATTTCTCATGGAGTGACTTATGCATGTATATTCTAAAGAGGAGTATAGCTAAAACATGCACATATGTGTAATAACCTTTCTCAGATTGATACTCTTGAACTAATGAGCTCAAATCCTGAGGGAAGTTTGAGGATCCAGAAATCTTCAATTGTATAGATAAACAGATGTGATTTTATTGAAACTTTGAGAACAGATGTGATTTTATTGCTGTAATTGTCTTTATCAAAAAACAAAATATGCATCGGAGGCATTGGAATATTTGATATGCTTTCATGATTTAAGTCCTGCAGAATATGAAATTCCTGTCCTCCTCCACAGCTCCGGGGAGCTACTCTTTCCGAAAAAAGTTCAGAAGCTTTTTTAATCCATGACTGTGCTCAGCCCAGTCCTGTGGGAGGTGTGGAGGAAGAAAGGAATTTGGCTAAGGGAATTGAAACATATTAAAAAACAAAACACAACACAATAACAACATTAAAAAAAAACACAACTAATCTTGTGATTTGGCTAAAGAACACTAAAGAGATGGGTCTGTAAACCAGGACTTAGTAATTTTCTGGTACCCTGATGGGTCTACTCCTACTCCATGTATTGGAACTAAAAATAACAACACAGCTAATTTAAAAACTCAGTTTTAGAGTATGGATTTTAAAGTGTGTATTGCTCTCTTTTATTACAGCTGACATATTTGAAGTGAGAATGAGCTAGTCTCCCCTTCGCCCACAGTAAAAGACCATATTACCTCAAACCATAGCATTTCAGAACTGGAAGAGTCTTCACATCTAAGCGCTTTATCTATGGTATATGCTTTTCCAAAAACTTGGGAACTTTTCCATGGAATGCAAAATGAGTTGTGGAAGAAAAATGTGTTTTACTTTTCAAGTAGAAATATAATTCTAGATGCTTGACTATTTTATATATTCCAGTAGTCACATTAACAATGTTAAGAAGAGGTAGAATCTTAAAGATACATTTAATTTTAACCCAGTATATCCAAAATATTAGTTTAACATGTGCATTCTTTTTTGCATAAGTCTTTGAATGCTTGTGTGTGTGTTACTCTTGCTGTCCATCTCAATTTGGACTAGCTACATTTCAAGTGCTCCATGTCATGTATGGGTCAGATCTGTGTTAGCACAGCTCCAGTGTTTGTAAAACAGCAGGTTAACGCACTAGGCTTCTTTGCTGCAGGACTTTTCATAGTCATTGGCATGCTAGTGTGCACCACGCACACTTATTAACATCTGCTTAGGCAACAGCATTTGGGATATGCTGTTCTCTACCTTGTGGTACTCAGGAAAAATGTCTTTATGCCACTGGACTTTGAAAACATGGTGAACAAATGACCTGCAGCCCTGGAGTTTATCCTGCCTCTGCCACCTGACAAGTGGTTAACATTCTCCCAGATACTTAACCTTTCTTAATTTGTCTCCTTATTTGAAAAATGGTACTTTAATCAGTAACTTTGCAGGACTACTCTAAAGACTAAATGAAAGCATTAGTAATGCACCGTAAACTCCTGGTACTATGGGCACTGAGTAAATATCTTATGTATGCATTTTTTAAATATATATTTATGATGTTAGAGAAGATGAATTACCTGTAATATATTTGAAGCTAGGTTCAGGTTTACGGTCTTGGATGAATCTTAGTACACTAGTAAAATTGTTAAAGGGACTCAGTTTGGAACTATGTTGTTTTAAATCTGCACCGGAAGCCTCAGGTGCAGGAGATTACAGGTGGTGGTCTTAGAAGAAAGGGTACTTTATACTGGCTCCAAGTTTCCCCATCTACCGTCAGTCATTAATTATTAAATTTTGGATGAGCTTCCTTTTGAAGAAAAGATCCAGAATTAAAATTATTTGGTACTCTACTATAATAGAGAAATTAAGAATGGCATAAAATGTATGCCCAAGCCTGCACAAATATTCTATTCTTTAGAAGTTAACTGTCTTGTGAAGTAATTGCTTGAGAAATGGTCACTTATATGAACAGGTACTTATTTTTGTTATTAAAAAAAAAAACCCAAAAAAACAAAAAACCCTGTTATTCTCTGGGAGAGTGCTGCAAAGTGAGTCCAGCACAAATTAGATGAATGAATTTGCTGCCAGGATGGTTCGCATTCCACAGGCTACAGAATACCATTCACATTTTCTTTGTCCATTCATCCATGGTGGAAGCTTAGCTTGCTTCCATCACCCCTTGTTATTTCTTGTCTTTTTGATAATAGCCATTGTGGTTTTGATTTGCATTTCCCTGATGATTAATGATGTTGAGCACCTTTTCACAGACCCTTTGGCCATCTGTATGTCATCTTTGAAAAAATGTCTATTCAGAGCCTCCGTCCATTGTTTAATTGGATTGTTTGGCATTTTTTGCTATTGAGTTGTAGGAGTTCTTTATATATTTGCAAATATTTTCTTCCATCATAGATTCTCTTTTCATCTTGTTGATGGTTTCCTTTGCTGGGCAGAGCTTTTTAGTTTGATGTAGCCCCACCTGTCCACTTCTACTTTTGTTGCCTTTGCTTTTGGTGTCAAATCTAAAAATTCCTTTAAGGCCAAAGTCCAGTTATTTACGCCTATGTTTTCTTCTAGGAGTTGTATGGTTTCAACCTTATGTCCAAGTCTTTAATTCATTTTCAGTTAATTTTTCTGTATAGTGTAAGATGGTGGTTCAGTTTTATCCTTTGTTCATGTAGCTATCCAGTTTTCCCAACATTATCTATTAAAAAGACTATCCTTTCTCCATTGTATATTCTTGCCTTCTTTCTTGCATGTTAACTGACTATATATATGGGTTTATTTCTGGGCTCCCTATTCTGTTCCTCAGGTCTATTTGTCTGTTTTTGTGTCAATACCACACTGCTTTGATTACTGTAACTTTGTAATGTAGTTGGAAATTAGGGGGCATGGTGCCTCCAGCTTTGTTCTTCTTTCTTAAGATTGCTTTAGCTATTTGGAGTCTTTTTTGGTTTCATGCAAACTTTAGGGTTATTTGTTCTATTTCTGTGAAAAATGCTATTGGTATTTTGATAGGGATTGCATTGAATCTGTAGATTACTTTGGAGAGTCTTTCTATTTATTTGTGTCTTCTTCAGTTTCTTTCATCAGTGTCACAGTGTTCAGTGTGCCTCTTTGGTTAAATTTATTCCTAGGTATTTTACCCTTTTTGATGCAGTTGTCAATGGGATTATTTTCTTAATTTCTTTCTCATAGTTTGTTATCAGTTTATAGAAACGTATAGAAATGCAAGAGTTTTGTATATTGATTTTGTATCCTGCAACTTTACTAAGTTTTTTAGTACTAACAGGAAGCAGCTTTTAAAGTATGAAAATATATATAGTTCTGTGGACTGCAAGTCTAAAGTCTCATTGCCACCACAGCTAGGTGTCCTAGAGGTATCCTCCGGGTGGCAGTGGCAAAAGTTAGGGTGCCTAATGAGCATATAAACTCCTTTCCAGGAAATACTGATGACATGGAGTGAGGCAGAAGGAGAAGGCAAAGATGGTCCACTAGCTTCTCTCCCTAGAGAGCAGTTCAAGTAGACCCCTAGATGTGGGCCACCTCAGCAGCCTGTCTCTTGGGTTGAAGCTCCAGGAAATGTAAATAAGCCACTTCTAGAAAGACTGTGTTTCTGTCTGTTGTCAGTGCTGTGCTCTGAGGGTGGTAACTAGCCAAGAACTATTTCTCCATTTGTTACAATCCCATGAAACCTATGACAGCAAGCTCTGCTGGGCTACCAGAGACAAGTCATCAAGGGGCATCCCTGGGTGACAGTCACAGAAACTGGGACATCACACACCTGTACAAACTCCCCGCTGGAAGACTCTCACTCAAGAGCACAGCAGAGGGAGAACACAAAGCCCATGCCAGCCATCTGAGGTCTCTGGAGAGGATTACAGTCAGCCCTTAGATGTGTGTTTAATCAGCCTGACTCTTGGGCCACAGGTATGAAGAACTAGGAGGCTTCTTTCACAGAAATACTGGGCACCTCAGTCTGTGGCCTCGTGCTGTGCCCTAGGGGCAGTAGCCAATTAAGAACACTTTCTCTGTTTGTTACAGCCCTGTGTGAACCATGAGTGTAAGCCCCACTGGCCACCAGAGTGAGGTGTGCTGGAGGTGTTCCCTGGGCAGCAGCCATAAAAGTCAGGGCACCAGATGAGGTACAAACCCCTTTGCAGGAGATAACAGCAAGCTGGAGTGAGGGAGAGGGAGAGAGCCAAGATGGCGCCTGGGCCTCTATCTCCAGAGAGTATTTCAGGAGGCCTCTAGATGTGTGTTGAGTTGGATGCCTGCCCTTAGGCTAATGCTTTAAGTAAGCAAATAATCTTCTTTCATAAAAGTCTGGGCACCTTTCAGTCAAATGCCTCTGCCCTGGGCACTGGCTTGGATGAGTCTGTGCACTTGAGGCCTTTAAGAAGTGTTTTCTCAGTTCACTATAGTCTTGTGGGTGTCATGGATGCAAAGCCATTGAGGCTTTCAGAGCTGGATGTTTTGGGGGCTCATCTCTCAGGTGCAGTTGTTAAAAGTTGTGGTGCTCAGGGGTGCCTGGGTGGCTCAGTCAGTAAGCGTCTGCCTTCGGCTCAGGGTGTGATCCCAGAGTCCTGGGATCGAGCCCTGCATGGGGCTTCTCTGCTGGGAGCCTGCCTTTTCCTCTCCCACTCCCCCTGCTTGTGTTCCCTCCCTTTCTGGCTGTCTCTCTGTCAAATAAATAAAATCTTTCAAAAAAAAAAAAAAGTTGTGGTGTTCAATACCAGTTTCAAATCCTTAGCTTTTCACAAAAAAAACATGGGGTTTTGAGTTTTTTTCCCCAGTTGTGGGTAGCCATGCTAGGAATGGGTTTTATGGTGAGATTGTGACTTCATCTTTCCTACCCACTTCAGTATGGGTTTTTTTCCCCTCCTCATTCACTCAAATGTTTGGTAGTTGCTCAGCTAGTTTTTGGGTTTTGGGTTGTTTGTTCTGTTTCTGTGGGGGGTTTTTTTGGAGGAAATTTTTTCCATATGTAGCTATAAATTCAGTGTGTCTGCGAAAAGAGATGAGCTCAAGGTCTTCCTATGTTGCCATCTTGAACCGGAACCCAGTACTATTTAATGTAATAAAAATTAAGGACCGAGTTGTCTGGAAATATATGGAATATCTGGAAATATCTGCAATATCTGGAAATATCTGCAATATCTGGAAATATCTTTGACTTCCTTTTTGATTTCAGAAGTAAGGAAAGGATTGAAGCTGTATTGTGAACAGAAAATAATTAAAATTCAAGAGTGCCTAACAGAAAATTCTAGGTAATATCTAATCTTCCAAATGGCTTACTTTTAAAACTAGCTTCACACCAAAATTGTACAAACATCTCTCAATTTAGTAAAAATGAACTCCAAAATTGCAGATCTAATTAAAAAAAGAAAATCCTGGTAAGATAGAGGATACATATATAGCATATGCAGGAATAAAATTAATTTTAAGAATCCCTTCACAGATACTGCAATTGGAAAAGTAATTTCTTTGGCCTTGCTTCTTAAGTTATCAACAGTCCTGCTTTGTGTCCTACTCTCCTTTCTTTGAGGTGAGCCACTATGCAAATCAGGAGGAAACAGCACCTCTTTTTATTAAAAGTAGCACTTATCATCTGCTAAAATATCATTAAATCAGCCTTGATCTTCTCTACATGTTTTGCTCAACACTACTGTCCCAATTTTCATCAATGAAACAATGCATTCTTGATTTGAAGAACCATCTCTTGGCAATGGCAGTGTTTCCACTCACTTGGTTGGTATGGAGTTCAAGAAGATGGCCCATAAATCAGGAAAGCTGGACATATCTGTCCTTCTATATGGTGCTCGAGAAGATTTATTCCATGGCCTGCCTGTCCCAGTGCCGGCCTCTTCAGCCCTGGTCTGCATGCTGGCAGCAGCTTCCTGCCTGTGCACATTTGGGTGTTTCTGTACTTGATGAAATGTGTTTCACAACTTTTAATGTAACTAAAAAATCCAAGTAAATAATAGAAATCATAACAGACACCAAAGCGAGTAGAATTGGTTAAGGGAAAAATGCCTGGGAAACAGGCCAATGGAACTGTGAAATATAAAACTCGTGATAGAGAAGGGCATTTTAACTATTAAGATAGGTTTTGAAAAGCAACTAACAAAAAAACTTCCCAAATCAATTTTAAAATAACCTCAATCTCTCATATTTTTGGTTATGTGAAAACAAGAGATGTATCCTGAAGTTGAATTTTAAAAAAGATGCATTTTCGGTCCTCCTTCACTTATTCCATTCTATCAATATCAACGTGAGACACTCAGAAGTTTTAACTATAAAGATGAATCACCGTGGTTATTTTGTTCCTGAGACGTTTCATCCAAGGCTCATAGCAACAACTGCTGGCCAAGCACTGAGTATGATTTTAAAGGTGCCGCCAAATTAAAATCTCTTTATAATCAAATAACAGGGACATTTATTTTTTGCCACATGCCAGGCTCACTTCTCAGTGCTTAAAATGCATTGTGAACTTAAGTACTGACAACCATTAACATTAGTGGTCTGATTCGTTAGTCCCTATTTTTTTCAGGTGATAAAAAGGAAGCAGAGAAAGATAAATATATTTCCCAAGGTTATCCAAGTAATAAGAAATAGAGCCGGGACTTGAACCCAGACTGGATGCCAGAGTCTAGGCCCCCACCACCACTGTCTACTTGCCTCTACAATTGCATACTGAACAGTGACAGTAGTAACATCTGTAACACTGATGATGTTATTAATTCATTTACACAAGGCGCTATGTTGGTTGGGCAGAAAATACATGATGTAAAACATCTAAAACTTCATACTCTTCAGGTACCTTCAAATCTAATGGACATTAAGATAACAAATAGCTTGGGTATAAGACATAATAGGTATCATATTTAAGTATTTTTATTGACATATATTTGACATATAACATTAGTTTCAGGTGTACATAATTTGATATTTGTATATATTGTAAAATGATCACCCTCTTAGTTGACATCTGTCACCTCACAGAGTTACATTTTTTTCTTGTGATAAATTTTAAGATTTACTCTCTCAGACTTTCAAATATGAAATACAGTATTAACTCTTGTTACCATGCTGTACATTGTATTTCTGTGACATATTTTATAACTGGAAGTTTGTACCTGTTAACTTCTTTTGCTCATTTTCCCACCATCCTGTTCCTGGCAACCACTAATCTGTTCTCTGTATAATGAGCTTTCTTTTAAAAAAAAATTTTTTTTAAGATTTATTTATTTGAGAGAGAAAGGGAGAGAGCACATGAGTGGGGGGAGGGGCAGAGGGAGAGAATCTCAAGCAAACTCCTTGCTGAGGGCGGACCTTGATGCGAGGCTAGATCCTACAACCCATGAGATCATGACCTGAGCTGAAATCAAGAGTCGGATGCTTAACCAACTGAGCCACCCAGGTGCCCCAGCTTTTCTTTCTTTCTTTCTTTTTTTTTTTTTTTTTTGATCCATATATAAGTGAGATCATAAAGTATTTGGTCTTTCACTCGGATTTGCTTTGCTTAGCATAGTGCCCTCTAGATCCATCCATGTTGCTGCAAATGGCAAGATTTCATTCTTTTCATGGCTGAAATATTCCAGTGTGTGTGTGTGTGTGTGTGTCACACATTTTCTTGATCCATTCATCTGTTGCTAGACATTTAGATTGTTTCCATATCTTGGCTACTGTAAATGCTGCAGTGAACATGGGGATATATGTATCTTTTTGTTTTCTTCAGAAGTGACATTGCTGGATGATATTATAGCTCTATTTTTTAAATTTTTTTGAGGAACTTCCATACTGTTTCCAATAGTGGCTGCGCCAATTTACATTCTCACTGGGAATGCAAAAGCATCTCTTTTCTCCACATTCTCACCCAACTCTTATTATTTGTTGTCTTTTTGATAATGGCCATTCTAACAGTTATGAGGCAATAGCTCATTGTGATTTTTATTTGCATTTTTTTCTGGTTGTTGATGCTGAGCACATTCATGGACTTGGCCATCTATATGTCTTCTTTAGAAAACTGTTTAGATCCTCTGCCCTTTTACTATTTTTTTACTATTTATAGGAGTGTGTGATTTTTACTATTTATAGGGGTTATGTGTCTTTTCATATTAACCCATCAGATAGGATTTGTGAATGTATTCTCCTATTGCATAGGTTGCCTTTTCATTTTGTTTCCTTTGCAGTGCAGTGTGTGATTTTTACTATTTATAGGAGTTATGTGTCTTTTCATATTAACCCCTTATCAGATAGGATTTGTGAATGTATTCTCCTATTGCATAGGTTGCCTTTTCATTTTGTTTCCTTTGCAGTGCAGTATCTTTTCAGTTTGTAGTCCTACTTGTGTATTTTTGCTTTTGTTGCCTTTAATTTTGGTATCAGATCCAAAAAATCATTGCCAAGAGCGATGTTAAGGACTTGGTAACTATGCTTCTTTAGGAGTTTTAGGGTTTCATGTCTTATATCCAAGTCTTCAGTCCATTCAATTTTTGTGTATGTTTAAGATAGTGGTCATTTCATTTCATTCTTTTGCACATGGTGGTCCAGTTTTCCCAACACCATTTTTTGAGGAATGTCCTTTCCTTATTGTATATTATTGGCTCCTTTGTGGTAAACTAATTGACCATGAATGCATGGGTTTCTGGGCTCTAGTCTGTTCTTCAGATCTCTGTGTGTTTTTATGTCAATACCATACTATTTTGATTACTCTTTGTAATATACTTTGGAACCAGGCAGCATGATGCCTCCAGGTTTGCTCTATCTTAAGTATTTTTAATCTAAAAAAGTGTTGTGGCTCAGATAAACTCAGAAGGTTAAGAGTTGGGTTACAGTACTTACACATTTTTCTGGAAATAAGGTAGCATTCTTACATCTGACTTCATGACAGAAGTCAGAAGTCACAGATTTGAAACCTTGATTTGATCTGGCTCAAGTCAGTTAACCTTCCTGAGCCTTTTCTGGTCTTACAGTTACTTTGGTATTCAAGTAAGAACATACGCATTTTATTCAGGACTTTTTCAGTAAGTGATTGAATGTGAATGAATTAAGATCAAGCATGTAAGGAGTCTTTTAGAAGGGTACTGAAATGAATTTTAGAAAACAGAACAGCTTTTAGAAACTTAGGGATGAGAACTGGGACTACAACTGGTTCATTTTGGGTCACGTGCCTAGTGATGGGAGACTAGGACTCGTCAGGCTTTAGCCTATGCCAGGGAGGACTGGCAGCTCTACTAGAACCACAAAAGGGCAGAGTAAAGAAGATGCCAGTTGAGTCTAAAAAAGATATCACAATCGAAAGTCCTAATAAAAATAACACTAGCAGATATGAGTGATCACTTCCCATGTTCTGGACATTGTTTCAAGCATATCTCACATAATATGTGGACAGGTGCTTGAAGGAAAACCCAGGCTCTGCACAAAGTATTATTAAGATGTAGTGTGGGAGAGGAGTGGAAATGTAATGAACTGGGCTCAGTTAAGGGAAGCCCTGAATAGGAGGCTAAGTTAAATTTGATTTTGACAGGTCAGAGCCAATGCAGGTCAATGCACAGACTATAACACAACCTCAGTCCTATATTAGGATAACTGATCTGGATTAGAGAAGGGAGAGATGGGAGGTGGAGAATTTAATTAATAAGCCATTTCTTGTGGAAGTTAAGCAAAAACCTGCTTTTGGTAGGTGGTAGTGGGAATGGAAAGAAAAAATAAAAACCAGTGAGGCATTGGAAAAGTAGAATTATGAGCAAGATGATGGTGTATTAGAGATGGAGATGAGGGCTAAAAAGAGTTCTAAGTGGCTAAAAAGTTCCCCAATAAGGGACTGAATGGCTGAGTGGCTACACCAGCAGGCGAGAACTAGCTTAATGGGAGAATGACAATGAATATGGTTTGGCGTATATGGACTTGGAGCAGGCAGTACGTTCTCAGAAGGGGATATCAAGTAGGCAGTCCTAAATGTGGCACCATAGCTCAGGAGAAAAACTTGGGGCCGGAAAATTTACTCAAGCTTCTGAAGTAGAAGAAATTGTAAAAAGATAGCAAAGATACCAGAGAAATGGACATTCTAGATAGATTTAAAACCCTCATGCAAAACATGTGTTTAGTCAACAGGTTTGTAAAATTTTAAAAATTTAAATTTATTAGGATTTATTAGTAACACAATTACACAGAATAAAGTTCAGGAATTCACCAATGATGGTCACCAAGATGTGCTTCTTTGTGGCTTTTTAAATAGTATTTCTCATGATTCAAATTTATTCAGAGTATAGGTGAATCTCATACATAGCTTCACAATATGGATGTTACAGGTCTTCCATCAGTAAAATTAATAAAAACATATCTTTCATGAAAGGCACAGAAAGAATCTAAACTAACACATTTAAGAAAGTGTGATAACTTTGAATTTCTTTACAAAGAAGAAAAACGAATCCCCAAAATAGAACAGGTGAAAATGTAGTCTGTGGTTACCCCCCACACACATACACACACACTTCAAGAAATATACTTCAACAAAATGACAGCACATAACTCAACTTAGAAATTACGTATCCACGAAGCTAATTGAAGGACTTCTTCAAGATGAGGAAACAAAACAGTAGGAGGGTAGGGAATGCTGCTCATGTTGTTAAAATGAGGCCACAGAGACAGGTTGTAAAGACTCAAAAGAAAAGACTATCAAACTTCAATATCGAGCTGACATGTAAGACTTATTTCAGGACACATACAATCACTGAATTTATTAAATACTACTACTCATTTTCTAAGTGTAATTGCCCCTTTCAGTCTCAGGAATAACAGCACAATTTAAAAAGATATTAACTCAAGCAAGTGGAGGAAATCTGAATAGTGTAAGGGGAAAAAAAAGTAATTTTAATATAGTGTGATAATTAAATTTGAAACTAGTTACATATATGAATTTAAAGCTTGCATTATATCAGCAGCAGAATAATCAAAGGTCTTTCTTGTTATCTTCCAAATAAGGAACTATCATGTATTCTAGGTACAAGGGATTTCCCAAAGGAAATACACAAATGAATGTCTCAAAATTCATTATGCGGACATATTTTTTACCCACAAAATGCTCTCAATAATCCACCTAAACTTAGTTATAAATAAAAATGTAGTTATTTAAAGTGTATAAAAATTAATCTGGCATCACCTTTAAGGAAATGCATGAACACCATCCAAATATTAAAATTCAAAGTGAAAACAAACCAACTGAATAAAAATTAAGTGTTTATAGTAAGTCTAAGAGAGTATATCCTCAAAAATCTGAAATTTTAGTTTTCCAAACCAAATCCAATGTAGAATCAGATCAGCATGCACTCTTAAAAGAAAATTAAAATGCATACAATGTTTACATAACTGATCCAAAGGCAGGTATAGGCATCCTCTTAACATTTCAATAAAACACAATGAATTTAAAGAACAAATCATGTTATTAAAATAGTCTGTGCAATATTTGTACAAATAACTTTTTTTTGGATTATAAGTATACATATAATCAAGATAAGGACTGCAATGTTTCCTATTTTTAATTACCATACTTAAAAATCTACAGGACATGAACATAAATAATGCTGTTTAAAACTGGCAAACATAGTAATAGTCTGTCATTCAGTACAAAGTACTTAATATTTCTGATATTACCAAAGCCATCACGCTAGAATCTTAAGTTGCCACTCTTTAAGCCTAAAAGTAGCGTGGAAAATAAAGTTATAAATACATGTATACATACATTTGCATATTTACACTTACGCAGAAATCATCAATACACTAGAGCCGAGCGTTAACACTGCCCTTAGGTTCACACTGCAGGACCACCTCTCACAATTAAGAAAGGTCCTTTCAGTTAAGGAAAAAAAAAAAAAAAGACACAACAGAACAACTTTGGTCAGGTCCCAGATGCATTCACCCTATACTACATTCCCGTGTTGCTGCAAGACTCTAGTTTAGAGAGATCCACATATAAGCACTCATTTGGTTTGAAAATGCATTTTTCCCATTAACTGCAAAACTTAGAAGAGACCACAATCTTTTAGATTATTTTTTATGATGACATCTGTTACGGCATCAAAAACAAACTGCACATTCTTAGTATCTGTGGCACATGTGAAGTGGGTGTATATTTCCTTTGTGTCCTTTCTTTTATTGAGGTCTTCAAACTGACACTGAATATATGCAGCTGCCTCTTCATATGTGTTTGAGCCTGGGATGGGAAACGGAGAGAAAAACATAAGGCAAAAGTTAAATCGAGTACATGGCTAAGCAAAATGGACCTGCAAATACGGAAGTCCATTTCATACATAAAATATGTGGATTCTGTCACTGTATCTTTCCTTCTGGGATGAGAAATGATTTCTTCTAAATGAAAAACACCCAATATTAATTACCTTTTCATGACTACCTTTATAAACAACCCCACAATCAAAAGCATGGTATTCTATGCTCTGCAGGGTCTTTGTCCCTCCCAGATTCAAATGCCACATCTCCCTTTTTTCTTCTCCCTTATACACTCCATCCCAACACCCAGCCAACTCCCTTCCCTGATGGTGGCATGCCATCTCCTTTCTAGCCCAGTGGTTGATCAAGAAATGTTGGCTGAATGCTGATCAGTTAATTTTTATTTCCTTTTCTCTATACACGTTAATTAGCTTTTTCCATTTTTCATTATTCAAAAATTGTACATGGGTCTACAATGTGGCTTATGGCCATGACGCTAAAGACTTCTGGGTACAAACACTCCAGAAGTGGTCCGTATCTAAAGATAATCACATGCATATTATATGATGCAGCAACAGTGTCTGGGTGCGCCCTTGACAGAACTATATATGTACGTTCACCAGAAGACATATAGACTATTCGTAGCAGAACCAACTTCTACATTAGGAAACCACCCCAAAGTTCATTAATTGTAGGCTGGCAAATAAAACTTGTGTATCTGTACAATGAGCTGCCATACAGTAATGAGAAATGAGAATGAAAGTACTGTTGCTATGCACAACAACATGAATGAGTTCCAGAATCCCACTGTGGAACAAATGAAGCCAGACACAAAGAGAGTATATAACTGTACAATTCAACTCATGTTTGGAAAGAGATGGAAAACAATCAAAATTAATCAATGAAGATGGAAGTCATAATTTGTGTGTGGGGGAGGGGGTTGTGATTGCTTAAGACTGGGAGAGGCATGATGGGGTTTCTGCGGACCTGGTAATATTCGGTTTCTTGCTCTGAGTGGTGACTAGATCTGTATTTTCACATTTTAAAATTCAGTGAGCTTCACATTTATGCTAAGTGTGCATGTATATATTTTATATATGTACATATATAATACCTCAAAAATGTCCCATTTGAAAAAAAAAATGTTAAATCTCTTTTGCAGTGGTAACACAAAATTATTTGCTTGGCTTTCAAGGTCCTCTGTTACCCAGCCTGCTTGGTAAAGCTATTCTGAGATCCTCTATTCCACATCTGTGGCTCACGCCATGTCAGGTAGGACCCTCGACACCACCTCCCACCTGTGATACTACCGTGCTTCCCCTCCCCTGGACTTCACCAGTTTCCATATCTTGGCTATTGTAAATAATGCAGCAACGAATATGGGGATGCACACATCTTTTTAAGTGTTATTTTTTTTTTGGAACCATCCCCAGAAGTGGAACTGCTGGATCATATTTCAATTTCTATTTTTTATTGGACTCTCTACTGCTTACCATAGTGGCTGCACCAATTTACATTGTCACCAACAGTACAAAAGGGTTCCCTTTTGTCTACAGCCCCAACCACACTTGTTGTCTTTTGATAATACCTATTCTAACAGGTTAAGTGATAACTCGCTGTGGTTTTGATTTGCATTTCCCTGATGATTAGTGATTCTGAGCACCTCTTCATGGGTCTGCTGGCCACCTGTAGGTCGTCTTTGGAGAAACGTCTATTCAGATCCTCTATCCATTTTTTAGTTGGATTGTGTTTTTTGCTATTGAGTTGGAGTTCTTTATATGATTTGCAAATATTTTCTCCCATTCCCACAGGCTGCCTTTTTATTTTCTTGATGGTTTCCTTTGCTGTGTAAAAGCTTTACAGTGTGATGGGGTCTTACTTACGTATTTTTTGCTTTTGTTGTCTTTAACGTCTGATCCAAAAAATCCATCACCAAGACCAATGTCAAGAAGCTACTGCTTGTTTTCTTCCAGGAGTTTTATGGTTTGGAGTCTTAATTTTAAGTTTTTGATTCAAGTTCATTTTTATATATGGCATAATACAGTGGTCCAGTTTTCCCAGCACAATTTATTCAAGAGACGGTCTTTTCCTCATTGTATGTTTTTGGCTCATATGTTGTGAATTTTTTTATCATAAATGTGCATGTTTTCTTCTGGGCTCTCTTCTGTTCCTCAGATTTATGTGTCTATTTTTATGCCAATGCCATACTGTTTTACTATAGCTTTATAGTACAGCTGAAAATCGGGGAACGTGTTGACTCTAGCTGTTTTTTCTCAGGACTGCTTTGGCTATTCGGGTTCTTTTGTGGTTCCACACAAATATTAGGATTGTTTATACTATTTCTGTGGAAAAAATGCCATTGGAATTTTGATAAGGATCACACTGTATATGTAGATTGCTCTGGGTAGTACAGGCATTTTAACAATATGCAGCATCTTTCCATTTATTTATGTCTTCTGTTTCTTTCACCAGTGTCTTATAGTTTTCAGTGTAGAGCTCTTTCTCCCCTCAAATTTATTCTTAGATATTTTTTAATGCAATTGTAAGTGGTATTTTCTTAATTTCTCTCTCATACTTCATTACTAGTGTGTGGAAATGCAAAATATTTCTGTGTATATATGGTGTATCCTGCAACTTGACTGAATTCATGGATTAGTTTAATAGTTTGGTAGAGTCTTTAGAGTTTTATATATATGTCATATGCAAATAGTGACAGTGTTCTTTCTTCTTTTCCAATTTGGATGCCTTTTATTTCTTTTATTGCCTAAATGCTCTGGCTAGGACTTCTAATACTATGTTAAATAAAAGTGGCAAGACAGAGATTCCTTGTTTTGTTCCTGATCTTAGTGGAAAAGTTTGCAGTCTTTCACTGTTGAAGTATGATGTTAACTATGGGCTTATAATGCATGGCCTTAATATGCTGAGGTACGTTCCCTCTGTACCTACCTTGCTGGGTTTTTATCATAAATGAATGCTGAATTTTGTCAGAGGGTTTTTCTGTGTTTGAGATAATCAAGACTCTTATCATTAATTTTGTTAAGGTGGTATACCATGTTGATTTCCAAATGTTAAACTAGTTGTGTGTCCCTGGAAGAAACCCCACTACATCATGGTATATGATTCTTTTAATAGATTGTTGAATTCTGTTGGCTAATATTTTGTTCAGGATTTCTGCAATTTTCTTATGTCATCCTTGTCTGTTTTGGTATCAGGGTAATGCTGTCCTCATAAAATGAGTTTGGAAGTGTTCCCCCCTCTTCTATTTTTTGCGAGAGTTTTAGAAGGACTGGTATTAATTCTTCTGTAAATGTTGGTAGGATTCATCAGTAAAGCCACTGGTCATGGACTTAATTATTGGGAGGTTATGATTATGAAGTAATTGGTCTTTCAGACTTTCTATTTCTTCATGACTCAGTCTTGGTAGGTTGTTATGTTTCTAGGAATTTTTCTACTTTTTCTAGGTTGTCAAAATAAGTTTACATTTTAACTTGCAGGTTGCTAGCAGGCCACCATATAGTTTACAAATCAAAATTGAGTTTATTAAATCACAATAAGGTTGGTACTCTGAAATCCTAAAGCAATAAACTGTCTTACTGAGAGAAGTTAATGCCACCTGTCAATTAAAAATATGTTTTCAGAAAACAGCTTGCAGTGAGTGCACAGCTCAATTTGCTGTATATATTACGGACAGCTAGGTTGCTAAGTGCCAAGATACATGAATAAACTCATGAGCACATTCTCAATCTTAATTGTTAAGACTGGCGAAGATGTGGTGGGAGGGTGACAGATCTTTTCGCCATGTGCTAGAACCATCATGCATAAAGGCAGGTATAGGTGATGACCTAGTTCAAGAATGGAGACCTGGGAGGGGGGGTGGTGACGGAACGGAAAGGAGATAGAGGAGATTTGAGAAAACAAATCACATGGGTTCAGTTTGAGTTTCAGGTGCTAAAAAACTTGTACATGTTCAATAAGCAGCTGGAAATGCAAGAGTGAGGCGCAAGAGAGAAATGAGAACTGACCATGGAATTTAGCATGTTGAGAATAAACAAGACCGTGAACGGAGAGCACGCTAAAAGATCACAGGTTGCAGATGGAATGTGGTGAAATGCCAACACAGGGATATTTAAGTAGAAGAGGGGGAGAGTGAAGCAGGCAGCGGCGGAGATAAACCGACCAAGTAGTTTAGAGGCCATACAGGCTTACTCTATGGGAAGTCAATAGTCACAGGAATTAGAAGTGGAGGTTGCAGCAAGAAGCCAGTGAAACCAAAACTTAGGGTGTGCGAGGAGGACGTTACATGATAATCCCAACACTGGGCATGTGAGGAAATTATGTAATACTCTCTGTGTTCAAAGGCTGTGAGATCACAGATACTTATTAACTTGACAGCATGAGAAATATTCTTGGCTGCTCTGAAATCCCTATAGGTATGTGATATTTATGCATTCATTTGGGCACTCTGGTAATATTAGCACAAAGTGGCTACTTGGTAATAGAAAATGACAAAAATAAATTGAAAGATGAAAGTAAAGGCAAAACTGAGGCACCTTAATTTTGGCTAACTTCAAACTTGGAGACAGAACAATAAACAATTTTATTCCTAATAGCACTAAAATGTTTCTGAACAAAGTGGCAGGATACTGTGACTTTCAAGAAGAAAACAAACATTTAAAAGTAAGCAACTATGTGAAGTTATTTTGTAGTATAGCCTTGGAGTACACACAAAAAACCCTGTAATAATGAATAGTGTGATTCTATTTGTCAAAGAACCTTCCCCTTTAGTTTGAATGTGAATTTAATTCTGGGGGTCTGGTTGTTAAGGGTGTGGCTGCAGGAGTGCCAAAGGCGTGGGTCTGGACCCAGATCATCGCCGAGCCCAAGTGTTCTCACCTGCATGACGGGGGTGTGAGGGCACTGACGTCACAGGGCTGTTTGATCAGCGCCTGTGACAATGCAGTAAATACTCATTGTACAATATACTCCATACAAGACCAAAATTGTGTTTATAATGAAATAAGTTCTTGAGACTTTTTTTTTTTTTAAAGGATGGTGTGAGGGTGAGGAACTTGGATCAGTTAGTTAAATGAACCAAACCCTTCAGAATATTTGGGTTTAGAGACCCTATAAACCAGTGGTAGTCAAACTATTTTTGAGGCACAGAGTTCTCCTCGTAAAATAAAGTTTGATTCAGAAACCCAGTATTTAAAACAGATTAAAAACAAAGTCACTTTGCTTTAGTGAGAGAGATGCTGTGTGCATGTCTGGGTGGTGGAGACAGGTGTCTCCGTTCCTGGGACCCATTTTTCAACAGTAGCTCAGGAGACTGCAGGGAACTCAACTAAAGCCAAGTTTTAACTCAACTTCTGATTTCACAAATGGGGAACGGCCTTGTTCAAGATCAAAGAGCTAATCATGGAAAGGCCAGGGCCTTTTTCGAAGTGCAAACCATTTCCCACAGCAGGGAAATTACAGGACCATTAACAGTCTCATTACCAGTGCTGGGATTTCTTGTGAACCTTTGCCTGACTCCCCTGAAAAGTTAAGTAACTCATGGATTCCTTCATTTGTCCTCCTATAATTTACTGTTCTTGTTCCTTTGTAGTAACATGTTGCACTGCTTTTTTTTATGAGTACATCCGTCTCTGAGATTAGACTGTGTGCACACACCTGTCTTACTGGGCGTCACACATACCTGACACCAGATCTGGTCACTGGATGAACAAATCAATATTTTAAATTTATAAAGACTTGAAGTCATCATAGAAAATTATCTAACAGCTTTTCCATATGACTTTTCCATATTTTCAATCATTTTAGCTACACCGCAAGGAACTATTTGTCCCTGAATGTAGTTTAATAATTTCCCTTAAAGGTAAGAATTAAAGATTCAACTCTATAACAGAAATCTTGTGTTAGGGGGACTTTCCCTAGAAATACATGAATTGACAAGTTATCCACACAGAGCAGAATACCTGCATATTCTGGATAGCATATAGTGAGAGGGCTCTTTTTGATTTTTTCTTCGAAGAGATCCTTCTTGTTTAGAAAAAGTATAATAGATGTATCCGTAAACCATTTGTTGTTACATATGCTGTCGAACAACTTCATGCTTTCATGCATTCGATTCTGTAACAGAAAAGAATACAATCAGTTTGTCACAAGGGCAAGGATTTTGCAAAGCATTACTTTTTCAAAAGTGTTACAATAAAACAGAGCTTAGCTGAAAAATGGCGTTCCACAAAAATATACTCCTGCCATTTAGGGACAACCCCTCCTCACTTTTCACATTCAACCAGTGCTCGCAGAGTGTCCACTATGTGTCACCGTGCCTGGGGACACCCTGCTGCAGGGCCAAGTGCAAACATTTGAAGAGAGACCTCACTGTTACAGAGGGAATCGAAGTTTCCATTAAAAGACAAGGAGAGGTTTTTAGAGATTAATAAATTAAACTGAACAAGCTGAAACACAATTAGCCCAACATTCTAAAGGTAATGGTGTATTAGAGAAGGAAACCTCCAATCCCGTTTCCTGCCCTTCTAGTATCTGTGGTTTCTAAAAGGGCATAGACAGATACATTTTATAGCACCAAAAGGAGAGAAATGGACGTATGACTGGACAGTGCACCTACTGCACAGTAATTGTGCCTGATTTTAAAAATACAAAAGTGACTTTTTGAACTCTGTTTTTCCCCCCAGTCTACTAAAGCTACTATTTAAAAATATTTCCCCTAGATTAACGGTACGGTGGAACACACCTGAAAATTACTGGTCAATAGCAAAGTATAACGTGGATCAACGATTACAGAGCTGACACAAGTAACACTTAGGAAAAATGAGCCTTGGCCTATCATGGGAACTAACTACTTTCAGTCACTACGTAGATAACCAGATAGAGGAAATGCATAGTCAAGCATATAGGGTTGAAGTGAGATTAACTCTCAGTCTTTTCTTATTTGGGGGTCCATTTGTGCTTCTTGAGTGAGTGTACTTCCCTTTTATTATATAAACAGAAGAGCTAGAGAAAAAAAAAAAAAAGCCTGAACTTTCAAATAATTCAAGCATTAGCAAGAATTACTCAAGAATTCTTGGCAACATCTCCAGCCCTTCGTATTTCATGCTTTATCTTTAATAGTGGTTCTACTTGCCATCTCTTCATCTTCAGCTAGAACCAGGTCATAGTCACTCAGCGCCACACAGAAGATGATGGCGGTCACTCCTTCGAAACAATGAATCCACTTCTTCCGCTCAGATCTCTGCCCTCCCACGTCAAACATCCTGTAAGAGAAACAATGAGTTTGACATCACATGAAATGTTCAAAGGCTCTGAGGGGTTCTAGAATATCATCAAAAAAGCTCCAGGGGCACCTGGGTGGCACAGCGGCTGGGCGTCTGCCTTCGGCTCAGGGCGTGATCCCGGCGTTACGGGATCGAGCCCCACATCAGGCTCCTCCGCTATGAGCCTGCTTCTTCCTCTCCCACTCCCCCTGCTCGTGTTCCCTCTCTCACTGGCTGTCACTGTCTCTGTCAAATAAATAAATAAAATCTTTAAAAAAAAAAAAAGCTCCAAATTGCAGGGGGATGTGGGATGGGAAGAAAGGAGTACATTATGGGAGGAAAATGATTTCACAAATTGGTTTTCGCAAGGGGAAAGAAGTCTGGTTTTTAAAAATTTTTGGTTGAAAACAAAGCCCAAAGTACCCTCAAAAAATAACACATTCATTAACATATGAGAACACTTGGATCAGAACATTAAAGCAGATACAAGTGAGAGGACTGCACTATGAGTAAACATCGAGAAGTCACAGGATGCAGCCAGGCAATGCAGAGATAAGAGTATATCCAATTTCCAGAGTCACAGAACATTAGAGCCAGAGGGCATGGTCCCCTCTTCCCAATATGAAATGTTTCCTTTCTCTCACAGGCACCAAATAGGACTTTGACATAGAGAAGGAACCTTATTCCAGGTAAGAAAAAGCTGCGCGAGCAAGTGATATTTACGTGGGGCAAACAGGTTGCCTAAATTAAAAAAATAAAACCATGGTATAGAAACAAAAATAAGAGATGAGACAGGAGATCAATGGGTTAAGACTACTGAATAGTCTTAAAATTAAGAGTGGGGGAAATAAACTGCTATATAATATACGATAGTAGACAATTGTAGCTTAGTATAGGGTAGTAACACAAACACTATAAAGACAATGATCTTTTCATCTTTTCCTTATAAGATTTTATTAAGTTAAGCAAAAGTTGAAATTCACATAGACTGTTATGCAACCTAGAAATAACCACTTATATAATGGAAGCACGATGCAAACTGGTACATTCTAAAAGGCTCCATTTATCTCAATGTTGCACTAATTAAAATAGCCCCTATTTAATTCCCAGGCAAAAAGAATTTCCCTGCAGAGTAATACTGGCCTATAAACCAAATCTGAGTACATCAACTAATACTGTTACTTTTATCATCATTTAAGTGCCCTTCATTCCATCGGGTTAGCTAGTGAATTGTTCATTACGCTAGATCACAAAATGATCCTACCACACAATAAATTAAAATGGGTAGAACACACAAAAGAGAGTTGGTAATAAAGATCAAATAAGAACAAAATAAAAGAAGTTAAAATGATTACCCATTTGTTAACCTACCAAGGAACACAATTTGAAAAGAAGCTTACCAAAAAGACTTGTAGATGACTTCTGTGATCAAATGGCACATATATCCTGACCACTCACTATAAAATAACCACCAAACCCATTCCATTCCATCCCACAATTTCCGTCTGTGATGGTGAGTTCTCTGGGTCAATCTGGCTAAGCAGTTATGTAGTCAAACACTAATGTAGGTTCTGCTGTGAAGGTATTTTACTGCTATAGTTAACATCTCTAATCAGTCGTCTTTCAGTAAAGATTATCCCTGATGCTGTGGGCAGATTCATCCATCCAATCAGCTGGAAGGCCTTAAGAGCAAAACAGGTTTCCCAGAGGGAAGAGAAATTCCACCTCAAGACTGCAACATCAGTTCCTACCCGAGCCTACTGTCCTGTCCTACAAACCTGCACGTGCCAGCCCCCATGGTCATCTAAGTCTATTCCTTGGAATGGACGGGCCTGACTGACACAAATGTTAGCACCCACAGTGGAGTGCTGCTGTCACAAATACCTAAAAAGGTGAACTGGCTGTAGACTTGGTAAGAGACTGGAAGAATCTTGAGTCACTCAACAGAAAAAGCCCAGATTGCTTTGAAAAGATGGTTGGTCAGAAATACAGACAGAGGGGCGCTTGGGTGGCACAGCAGTTGGGCGTCTGCCTTCGGCTCAGGGCGTGATCCCGGCGTTCTGGGATCGAGCCCCACATCAGGCTCTTCCGCTATGAGCCTGCTTTTTCCTCTCCCACTCCCCCTGCCTGTGTTCCCTCCCTCGCTGGCTGTCTCTATCTCTGTCAAATAAATAAATTTAAAAAAAATCTTTTAAAAAAAAAAGAAATACAGACAGAGAAGGTAATAATTTTGGAGATACTTGGGAGTGAAAAGGATGGTGGGATCCTCTCCTATGTATCATCATGAACACGATGTTGGAAGATTTATGAATGTTAAAGATGTTTTTGATGAGTTCTCAGAAGGAATTGAGAAACATGTTCCTGGACACTGGAGAAAAGGCAATCTTTGCTGTAAAGTAACAAAATCTTTGCTAGACTGCTCTAGTGCTAGGTGTTAAGAGATGATATTGAATACTCGTTGAGGAAATTTCCAAGCGAAATGTGCAGGGTATGGTTTTGTTTCTCCTTTTGCTATAGTAAAATATATGAGGAAAGAGGAAGAAACTGAGGAAGGAGCACCCTTAAGCCAAAAGGAACCAGGGAAGAAGGCCATGTGACAAAGGCCAAGGAACACTGAGGATTTCCAACCCTACCAGAAGCAGGAAGAAGCAAGAGAGGATGCTTCCCTAGAGCCTTCAGAAGGAGCACAGTCCTGCTGACATGTTGATTTCAAATTTCTAGTCTCCAGAACTATGAAAGAATAAACTTCTGTTGTTTTATGCTACCTAGCTTGTGGAAATTTGTTACAGCAGCACTAGGAAACAAATATATCCCCCCTACCTTGTTTTTTTTTTTTTCAGTACAGCGATTATTACCTCCTGATAATTATTTCATTTCCCCTGCCCCTTTCCCAATAATGTAAAGACAAAGACTTTGCTGTATTTCATAAATACTTGTTGAATGAATGAACTACACCCACAGAATATTTTAAAACACCTTCAAGCAATAATAGATGAGCTTTACTAAATTCAAGATCTAGGTCTTCCAGTTATGCTGTGGGGATGTTACATACAACAGAGTTTTAACTTGATAATCAAGTAATTTAACTACAGAAGAAATCTCTTTAGAAATCAATGAGGGTCATTCAGGTATCTGTCATAAACAAAGAACATTTAATCTAAACCAGTACTTTTCAAACGTTAGGAGAAATCAGAATCACCAGATGGATAAAGTTGATGCTGCTGACCCGGGGACCATACTTTAGAATCACCGGTCTAATTCATTATCCAAGGAGCAAAAATGACTACAATCTGATGTTAAAAATGACTGTGGATAAGGCATTATTCCTTTTTCACACATACAATAGAATTATCTTAACATTCTGAACTATTTTTTTAACTAACCAAAAAATAAAAATTATAATACTTTCTCCTTCATATGAACAGATAAGACTTTTTCTAGCATCAAACAGGGGAATGAAGTTTTCTTAGGTTTCTTTTTTTAGGAGGAGAGGGGAATATTGCATGGGATACTGAAGATTCTGAGATGTTCTGACATTCTCAGACTGTCATCTAACACTCCTGGGACCAAGACTGACTGGTACAAAACTAGCTGACCATATAGGCTTATCAACCTTATAAATGTAACCATACTCCAAAACCCATTTCACATTTATAGTACTACAGAAAAGGAAGAGACATTTGTCTTATAATTTTATAATAGGGCTGCGTTAATTCTATATTTGGCAAAAATATTACAGTAAAATTGTTGATTACTTAAAGCAAAATAATCCACATAGACACTTTCCACAAACACCTAGTCACAGAAGTTATAATATATATTCTTAAATTATCATGCTTCATTGCCTCATTTTTAATTTCAATCATATCAAAACGAAGTGAAATTGAAATTTTAAATCAGCTGTTAAAATGAAACAATGAATTACAATACAAAACACACAAAATGATAAACACACTCAAGAGTTCCCAGTAGAATTATTCTATTTCTGCCCTCATTCTGAGGCTCACTTAACATATAAAAAGCAAAGTTAGAGCCATATGTTAGCAATGATAGTAATTTAACAGAACGCAAATCCAAAATAAGATAAAGTTTATCTCAAGTTCCTGACAAACCTATGTTTAAGGCTAAAGTGAAAACAGTAACTAAACACATCCTGTGAAATTCTACCTCACCCAGGGAGATGAAAGATAAATGGACTTCCTGGGAACATCATGCTGAGAGCCAACTTTACTGAATCCCAGCACCTGCGTGATGATGAAATCACAGCTCTGAGAAACCAAGGCTGGAAGTGAACGGTATGGTCTTGAAAGTGAATGTTTAAGGGGACTCTAACCAAGACTGAAAGTGAATTTTGTACAGATTGCCTGAAGTACAATGACTGACTGCACGATTCCCCCCACTGACGAGCTTTGCCCTCTTCATTTCCCAAGGGGCAATAACCTCATTTATGTTTATGCCTCTGACAATGGGCAAGATTGTAATGCTCTCTGCTAAGAACCTTAACCAACTGGCCCCTTTACCTGATAGGATAACCTAATTCAAGATTTTGCACTTGTTAACCCCCATCTCCATGCATTTTCTCCTCAGACTATATTTGTTAGGACGGAGCCATTATTTGAACAGTTTAAATCTGCTTTTAAAATAGGGTGTTTAGGGTGCCTGGATGGCTCAGTTAAGCATCTGCCTTCAGCTCAGGTCATGATCTCAGGGTCCTGGGATCAAGCCCCACAGCGGGCTCCCTGCTCAGTGGGGTGCCTGCTTCTCCTCTCCCTCTGCCTGCCGCCCTGCCTACTTGTGCTTTATCAAATAAATAAATAAAATTAAAAAAAATAGGGTATTAAAGTAAACAAAAAGCAAAAAAAAAATCAGAATCTAAGTTAAAAGAAGTTTAAAGCCTCATTTTTGACAGTGAGTTTCTTTAAAATTATTTTATAACTTTAAGATAAATATGACAATAGTTCCCAAATCAGACATACCAGACTAAATATTAATGTTTTACTATTCCTGGCTTTGGTCATTTAATATCCTAGAAATAGTAAATAGATTAAAAGAAAGTAAATGATTTTGGTAAGAGCTATTGCCAGCAGCCAAAAATTGTCCACTGACAGCTTAAAAACTGGTGAAAATAAAAGAATTAAAAGCAGATGAAAAACTAGACCACGTATTAAAGTACAAAGTTACATGGTCAGATAACCTAATTATGATCCGTAATTCTGTTTAAAAAAAAGCAGTGCAATGTTTGGGGGATTTTTTGGAGGGAAGCTGCCATGGAATATTAAAATTCAATTTCCGTTTTCTGGAAAATTCAATTACATGAACCACTGAATGCGGGATAAATCAGTGACAAATGATAGTAACAAATGTATTTAAAATACTTATGGAAGGGGGCGCCTGGGTGGCTCAGTCAGTTAAGCCTCTGACTCTTGATTTCAGCTCAGGTTAGGATTTCAGGGTTGTGAGATCAAGCCCTATTAAGATTTTCTCCCTCCCTTGCCCTCTGCCTCTCCCACCCCATCATGCACACAGGCGCGCTCTCTCTCTCAAAAAATACAATACTTATGGAAGGAATAAGTACAGTTGCATGTATGTAACTGTACTTCCCACACTTACAACAGTGAGCTTCTTTAGGAATATTTTTAATGTCTGACTAGGAATCTTTAGATGCTTTCAGAAATTCTGCTTTATTATTGTTTCAGAGTATTAAACTGAAGCCAAGTCCAACAGTTTTTTTCATACTTTAAAAAAAGGGGAACATAGGTCTGTAAATTAATGTTTCCCTGAACTTCCGAGTCTAGTTCATTACAAAATGAGTGTATTGGACAAAACGAGCTCCAAGACCCCTTGCATTTCTAAAGGCTACAATTCAGTGCTTCTCTGCTCAAACCTCAGTAATATTTAGTACACACTCTAAATGACATTTTCATCATGAAAAAGTGCAAACATGTTTGCATGAATAAAAATTTTCATGAAAAATTTTAAAGAGGTACCTTTCATTTATAATGTTTCCATAAATAAGCATATAATCAGTAAAATTCTTCTTTACCTAAGAATATATAGCCACACTTTCTCCAAATACACAATATCAGAGCAATATTGTCTATTTAGAAATAAAAGCCAAAAACTATTTTTATTTAAATCACTTTGAAAAATATAGACAAAAGATTTGCATGGCCATTTTTTTCTTAAATATATAAATACTCCTCCTAAGAATGTTTTTTGTCTTCCTTCACTCAAAATATTCTTTGTCCAATCACCTAAGAAAAGTGTTTTGTAATTTCTAGCTCCGGTTTTAAACACTTTTATTAATTCTACCTTTCTTTACTGAACAAGGTGTTTTATACCTAAATTTGTTAAATGAAACGCTTTGAAGCTACTCACTTAAAATGAAGATCTTTGAAAGTAAAATGGGTTTCAACAATTCCTGTCGTTTTCACTCTGGTTCTAAGAACATCCTGTTGAGTTGGGATATAATTTGGTTGTGCTATTCTGTCCAAGTCATTCAAATAGCTGCAGAAATAAACAAAATAATATGCTAATAGTTAATACAGACATTAAAGATCATCTACATCAAGGAGTAAAACATTTTGATGCATACAATATTCCAAATTATTGGAAAGTTTTACATTTCTGTGTAATGATGTAATAATACAACCAATTTAAGTTTCTATGTTATACAATTCCCACTGAAACGAAAATGTTTATACTTCTCCAGCCACAAAGCTCTTTTAACATTTTCCAGGTATTGTGTACTTTGCTTCCTCAAGACACGAATTAGTAATTCTCCTTGTTCGAAACAGAATAATAACTTCTTAAAAACCACACATGACCAACTGTACATTAGGAGTTAGTTTCTTAAAATTCTCGATCACATTTTAATGTAGCACTGTGTTTATTTTCCAGACATTACTCTTGATGAGGATTTAGAAAGTCTTAAGTTTTTGGGAAAGTAACAAGTAAACCTCTAGCCAAAGGCTGAAGTCAATACTGCTCCTTTTTAACCAGCTTTAAGTTACACATAGGAAAACACTACACCTGCTCTTTCACTCTGCATCTCACTGGTTCCCTAAGTCAATATGCACATTTTACTTCTCACTCTTTCAGTTACCCACCCATTCAATCCTCTCTGCCAACGATGTAAAATATGTTGTGCTACTAAAATGTAGTGGGTGTCACACCACGCAATTATTTTGTGTAAATTATTTCATGTCATTCTATAAAGGTTATAGGAAGTCCAGGGATGGAGAGATTAACGTGAATTTGAGTGGTTAAAGAAGCATTCATGGTTGGTGAGGGATGTAAATAAAAATCTGAACGATGGGACAGAAAAAACAGTGCCATCCACATCAGGAGGCGTAGTCAAACAGTATGGAGGCACCAACAGTCACACCCTGTTTCTCAGAAAGTAAGGCCCCTAGGAGGTTGTGCATAAACTCAAATGAGACGTCTGGAATTGATCGTATGGTCAGCTGAGCGTGGGGGGCATCCCTACCGTGTTTGCCGATGCTAGAGTGCAGTGGTCAAAGATAATTTAGAAGATATACATCTAGGTTTATTACAGAGAAGCACCGACTACCACGACTTTAATTGATATTATCCTCTGAAACTGTTCTTAGCCATTTAGCCAGGTCTTGCAAACTAAAGGAGCTCAATAAATATTTGATTTGTGGAGAAGGAGCTGAAAAGCTATCCAAACACTGAATGAGGAATCAAAAGCGTTTTAGATAGATATGTATACGTATGTGATGCTGATACTAGAATACACAGAGGATAGCCTGAGTTATCCTTATCGTATTTATTGAACTTAAAAATAATTATTATCGCACTGGTGATAATCCCCCAGTATTTTAATCTGTATTTTTAATTCCACATATATAATGTTGTACATTACTGTAAGAAAATCTGATTTAATAAGCAAATAAGCAGGCCATGACAAGGTTTTACTAACTGTCCTTCTGAAGTAGTGTGTTACTCTTATTTAAAATGTGCTCTGATTACTCAGATGCATTTCTTTGCTTAAAACTGCTACAGTTCTAATAATCTCTAAAAATAATGCACGTTTATATTTCAACAAGACAAATAAGAAAAACAGGTATTGTGAAAAACTCCAACCATTTTAAATGATCACAAATTTAAAGTAAATTGGTGGTTAGACAGTCCTAATGGGCAACTGGGCAGCATCCCCCCATCGCTAGTCAAAAACTCAGGAATCAAGATGTGCTGTGACTATGAAGAAAGCAACTTCTATGACTTCCTTCATTCTTGAAAAATGGCTGTATTATTGCCATCTTAGGGTCAGAATTACTAGTTATGAAATATTGGGGAGCCCAAGTGACTTATTTTTCTCACTGAATATCCTAACACGTGAGCACATGAAACAAGTCTTGGTCATTAGACAGCAGTGGTCCAGGAAGTCCCACCATACGGGGAAACTGACTTCAACCAATTACTCCTGAGAAGCACCCCTATTTACTAAAAAAGCTCCCCTTGCTGGGCTCAGCTCAAAGCAATCTTCTCAACCTAACAGTCATTCCCATTTCAATCTTTCTGCAGGTGCTGGTGGTGCCAAAGCAAATAATATGGTCTAAGGTTTCTTGCTGTAAACAATTTTCTTCTAATTTCTCTTCTAGCCTCTGTAAAGTATGGTTCATTCAATCGTTCATTATTAAACAAGGCCATAGTGAATGACAACTGTGTGTCAGGCAATGGAGAAAGAACACAGGGTGAAAACAGACCTGACTGAATTTACAGTGTAGTGGCAGAGATAGCTAACAATCATTTCAACATAAATATAAATCAAATTGCCTCAAAATGTATATCTATCTGTGAGTGCTCTGAAAGAAATATTTTGTATTATAAGTATATAAAACAGGGAGGCATCATCTGTGAGTCAAGAAATATATATCCTAAGAAATGGTGACACCAGTTGGAGAGAGTAGCTAATATTCAGTACCATGTTACTTATACATATATAAAATACATATGAAATAATATGTATGGTTTATACAGTTGTAAAGCATTAAAAATATGGATTAGGAAATACAGCAAAATAAAAATTGGTATGGGTTGCACAATAAGGTGTTATTACTTACTCCCTCACACGAAATCACTAACCAATGACACGCTGCGTGATAATCAGGAAGAGCCATCCCCCATCTGTTCGTTTTTCACTGTGGTGAAGTGTGTGTATTTACCTAGACCTTATTAATAACTGTCATCTTCTATCTTACCCTCATTTGCATCCCTGAACGCCAATAGCTCAGTCAAGAAAATGGAATAACATGGAAAGTAAAACGAGTGCAGAGCACAAGTTTTAAGACCAATTAAAGCTACTCCTATCTGATATTTTTGAGTCTGTATGCTAAATTATGGAAATAAACACTTGATTTTTTTTTTTTTAACTGTAGCTAGACCATCAACCAGAAAGCTCCCTGACCAGGTTTTATCACAACTTGCTTTATGAGCTTTCTGTGGCCACCACCTAGAAAATCAGGGCAGATTTTTCTTACAAAATACTGTACTTAGCTATCTGTAAACAAGGTCTGATGCAACAGGGCACATACAACTGATAATTTTCAAGTGCTATTTTACTCAGTGAGACAACATCTTGGGATCACCACACACCCCTTCAAAAAGGGTACATCTCACGCAAGGTGCCTGTCACTGGACAACTCTTCTCAGGCACTATTAGTATAATGAAAAGAACCACACCAGTTAACCTCCCCCCCTTAGGCTAGTCCCAGGCAAACTAGAGATACACCCAAATTCAGAGAGAACTTTGCAAAGTTCCAATTTCTTGGAAATACGCTGCAAACAGTCCATTTTGCATGTTTCAATTAGAGTTAACATAAGCATCTCTTGAGACACTCTGGACACAGAGGAAATAGCACCAATGTTATCTACAAACACACAAGAAACAAAAAAGTTTTCAAATACTGTCATCCTGAATATCCTAAGTTTTACAAGAATGTGTCAGCCAATTCTACAATAACACCGACTTGCAGGTATATTTGACTTGCAAGTAATTATTCATGATAGTTTAGTTCAGAAGTTATGATTACTTACTATGCTGCAGAGTCATTAAGCTGGTACTCTCGGGATCTGTTGAAACAGGCTTGTACACCACTATCTTTCCACAATCTCTTTATAACTCCAGCAAGTTCCGCAGTCATAAAACCTTCTTCAGCAGCTCCAGCAAGCACAAAGAGTTGGCGGGCATCATCCTGAACATTCAAAGATCATTTTTTTTTTTAATTAAAAAGGGAGACATTACAGATGAAAAGTACAAAGGGAGGCATTATAGATTACAAGAAGTGCAATGGTGAATTTCCTTTGTTTTTCACTGGGGTCATGACTTTACTCCCTTTAAAGCACCACTTAAAAAAAACTGGCTTAACCAAAAGAGCATAATCTTAAATCATGAGTCTCTGTTTTGTAATATTAGTAACAGCTCTCAAGGCACTAGGAAAGTGGAAGAATGACTTACACCTACAGTTAATGAGGGGACACATTAACCAACTATTCACTATCACTGACTGTTGTGCACTGATAATGATCAGTTCTGGAAACAGAAAAATAGTGTGTGCCTTATCCCTCCCACCGAAAATGTTTCTAAGAAGCACACTAACACCATTAAAGATTATTTTAAGATAGAATCTCATTAAATGTTGGCTTTCTGATATTCTCTATAGAAGCAAAAGAAATTCAGAGAAGGGAGAAATCAACATGAAATAAGCAAAAACAGTTTCACAGAATAATCTGAAATTTTCAGGAGACCTTAAAGTGTGTATACGTTAAAATCAATGGGCCAGGAGGTGAGGGTAGGTATTGTTAATGCAGGCATAGCAAACAAAATAAACAGAGCTATGAAGGAGAAATACTCACGATGCATATTGAAGACAGCATGCAAAAAAATGAAGGAATGCTGCATATAAAGTTAATTAAATTTTCCTTAAGTTTTGAGACTACAAATACTTAAGTCATTCTGATCCATAGGTAATCAACCACATTAGGTTAGGGCTGTCCAAAGGAAATATAACATGAGACACCGATAGAATTCTAAATTTTCTAATAACCATATTTTTTAAAACAGTAAAATTAATGTAACAAGGTATTTTATTTAACCTATACATAAAATATTTCAACATGTAATCAGGATAAAATTACTGAGCTAGTTCATATTTTTATTCATATTTAGTCTTCAAAATCTGGCATTTATTTTAGACAGCACATCTCAATTCAGATTAGATACGCTTTCAATACTCAATAACCGTATGTGGGGAGTAGCTATAGTGCTGGATAACACAACTCAATTACCAGGTAAAAACACAGTTAATCCAAAAACAGGGGAGATGTGAAGTTGCTAACTTCACAGAGATTCTCTGTACCCTGAGACTTGTAGCTTTATGTTAACTGGGTAGACAATCCCTAATTTTTCTCAAGGGGCGTTTTCCCAAAGTATTGCCGTTAAATGTTTACAAAGTGATGGCACACATAATGATCAGGTACAGAGAAGCATTTGGTGACACAGGAGAGGAAAGAGTACTAGCTGACAGTATAAATTCATTCTGCTGCCAATTTGTGAAACTTTTCTTTTTTTTTCCCCAGATAGAACCCGTAGTGGAAAATAATTAAATCAGCATGGGGACATATTATACAAGCATATGTTTCCCTCTTTAGTAATCACAAGATAAATGCGTGTTAAGCGACACATTACAAACAGCCTTAATAAAAACCAACATAATATAGTTTCAAGTCATTCTTAGCACCACTTACTTAATTACAGTAAACAATTATACTCTTTTTCAAACAATAATTTCTATATATGAGAAATTTCTAAATTTGGTCATTTTTATTAATTAAACAACAAACGCAATTTTCTCCATCCACTTCAGAAAAGTGGATGAAAAGTACAAAGGGAGGCATTATAGATTACAAAAAGTGCAATGGTGAATTTCACTTAGTAGTTTTAATGAGCTTTCCTTATGATATATTTATTCAATTTCAATACAATTTCTTGACAGAAAACACTAATGCCCTCTGGTAGGGGTCATAAGATCACATTCCCTTCAATCTTTCTAGGAAGAAGCCTGAAGAAAAGACATGAGAAACTCTGGAAGTATAAACTATACTCTCTCTGTTGCATTCCAAAATTTCTCTTCTTCACAAAATGTAAAATAGTCTCTTTTCCTTGAAAAGCTAATTAGAGTATTCACTTCCATGTCATTAGGAGGACGTTCAGATGTCTGTAGATGAGCTTTAAGGTAATAAATTTAAGCAGGAAGGCACCTTAGTAATTATTCTACCTAAATTTTTGTTTTGTATTAAAAGACCCTGGGGCACAGAAAGGTTAGGCAACTCATTTGATGTTTCACAGCATATTGGTCACCCAATCACACATATCAGCGAGCAATTAGTAAGCAGCCATTGCCCAAGACAAGACAAATGTTAAAATTGCAGAATGATAACAATGATCCTACCTGACCGTGGAATGAGGTCTTTTCAAAATTTATGTAAAATAATGTTACTTAAGAACATTGAGAAAGCTAAACATGAGTGTACCAAAAAACAGCGTGACAAAGTGTAGAAAAAAGATTGGGATTACTAAGAAAAGACTGGTTTCATCAGAAGGGACACAGGTGAGTAAAGCAGTATAGGTAGTCCTTTGTGTTGTTGAAAGAAATGTTGTTTGCCAGGTAATTTCTGAGTAGCAAGGAAAAATCCCCGGATGTAGCCACATTAATGTGTTTTCAAGCTACTAAAATGAAAAGAAAATCAGATGGTAGAGAGAATGTAAGCTCCAGTTCACATAACTGTGTGCTCTGGGAACTCTGATGGTCAGGGAACACTTGGCATGCTGCATTTAGTGACAGCACATTCTATCCAAAGCTGACACCCACTTTATGAGAATTAGGAAGAGTCCTTTTGGGCTGGGGAAGGGAAGATGGAGGGACCGTGAAAGCTGTCTTCTGATATATTAGGTAAGGATCATTAAAGGTAACACTAGACTTCATTATTAGGCATAAAGCTTTTATGAATTCTTAAGGCAAAAGATATCAGATTTCAATTCTGTAAGAATACTTTTTAAGAATCATCCATAAGCCATCTAAAAAAAACGGGGGAGGGGGTGCGGGGGAGTGAGACACTGAAATTTTTAAGCAAAGACTAGATGATTATTTACGGTAATACAGCAGACAGAATTCATGAATGAGATTAGGGGTTTAAACAGAAAACATCAGAAAGTCCTCTATAAGAGAGACTAAATAATATGATAAAGGTGTCTTAAAAATAGTGACAACTCTAAATTTTTGTCCACAAGGATGATATACTGATGCAATGATTGATACATGTATAGAAATCTTTTGTTCCAGTGACTTAGCTCAATTTTTTCATTAATAACATTAGTCAACAATACTGAATATCACGTATGAGAACTACTCATATATTTAATCTACCACATTTCTACAGGATATAATCACCCCTACAAATTTAAGACAACTATACCACTTTTATCAAAGTTAGTATATGTTTAAGGAAATCCTGAAAATAGTGGAGTCACCACACCATTCTATGGCTCCCTGTCAATCCCAGACATTTCAAGACCTGCTTTGGGGGAACCTGGGTGGCTCAATTGGTTAAGTGGCCGACTCTTGGTTTCAGCTCAGCTCATGATCTCAGGGTGATGAGATCAAGCCCCACATGGGTCTCCACGCTCAGTGGGGAGTCTACCTGAGATTCTCTTTCTCCCTCTCCCTCTGCCCCTCTCCCTACTCTCACTTGGACTCCCTCTCTCTCTCAAAAAATAAAGATCTTTAAAAAAAAAAAACTGCTTTAAGAAATACACAAATGTAAAACATATTTTCCCCCTCGAAAAACAAATGTAACCAAAGTTAAAATGACTGAGGCAAGAAAATAGGAAGTCATTTTTCTTTTTTCCCATAGCACTGCTTAACAGGGTGGAGGGGAACCTAAAAATAAAATAATCTAAGTTAATTTTAACTAGATTGCAGTGAGCAAAATTTCACTAAATTGCAATGAGCATGAGCTTCTCTATATCAAGAAAGGAGAGGTACAATAAATGTTAGACAAATGTAACTTTTATGCATATATTTATGAATCTTATAAATATGTCTATTTCTTATTTTCAAGTTAATAAAATAAAAAAATGTTTTAGTGTTTTTTGGATGGACAATAGAACCTGCTATCAAAAGAGATATAAAAATATGTGCTACCTAATATATGAATTGAGGGAAATAGAAAAATACTGTGCCGGAGAGGCACATATTACATTTCAAATGAAGGTTAATACCACTTTGCCACATACATAAATCAATAATCCTTAGAATCAAAAATCATACAATCCTGTAACAACCTCTTAGTTCTCAAATATAAGCAGGAATACAAAACCAATTCAAAAATTCATCTGGAAAAACAAGTAGAAATAAACCAGGAACATTTTGACAAGGATACTGGGGAAGGAGAGCTAAAATTCTCAGATATTCAAATGCTAAGTGTATGTAAGAACACTCTGGAATTAAAGCAGATCAACAGGGGAAAAATCCCAAATCTGAACTTATTATATGATAAAGGTGGCAAGGTAAAGGATAAAGGAAAGGATATGATTATTAAAAAAAAAAAAAGACAACACTACTAGATAATCAGCTATCTGAATTAAAAAAAAGAAATAATGTAGACCTCAACCCCAAGCATAAAACAAAGTTTTGGGGTGATTAAAGAATAAAGAATAATGTTAAAATTCACTCCTCTAAAAAGACATTTAAAATGAATATTTAGTAAATCTTTGAGAGATTTTCTAAATTTAATGTAAGAAATAGCACAACAAGATTTAAAAAACAAAAACTGTAAGATTAAAGGCAATAAGTAAAATGTGAGAGAACATTTCTATTAGTGGACAAGAGTTAATGCCTTATGTACATACAAACAAGCAAGTAGATCATCAAAACACTAAGACTCCAAGAGGCAAATGAATAAGGCATAAAATGGGCCACTGACACAGAGAAAGAAAAATACAGTTAATAAAGAGACAGAAAACTGCGATTACACTAAAAATTGGAAATGCAAATTAAATTGAGATTAGATTTACTAATAAATTAGCCAATATATTTTAACAATAAGACTTCCAAATTTTGGTTACTCAGAGCACTAAGAAAAGGCACTCCAGTGAATGGGACAGGAAGGTAAATTGATACAACTTTTCTCAAAGGCAATCTGGCAATGCAGGCAGACAGAAAGAAACTAACTAATGAAAATACAAAATTAGAGAAACAGAAAAGCGTCCATTAGGTAGGAGCACGCTGAGGCTTGGGGGAGAAAAGGGTGCTCATATCAGTCCATTCAAGGCAAGGTTTTCTCCTCCTTGTACCTTAAATTATTCCCAGTAAGTGCTTCTTAAACTATATGTGACAAAGGGCCAGTCCTGTGTTGTATTTTCTTTTATTTCCAATCTGTTTCAGAACGATTCCTATCAGAAAAATAAAATGTATGCCACATAATATATAAACCCATTTTCTTAAATTATCAAAGTTAACAGATAAATTACTCTGCCAATTGCTATAAATCTAAACGCTTACCCTTAATTTCAGAATTCATCTTGTGCACAAGCTTGTGAACACGGATCCATGAACCACACTTTGAGCAGCACTGTATTAAATGACACGGTGCCCAGGAAATGCTAATAGGTCCCTCCATAATGCTTCCCTAACTTCACATTATTAGAAACAATAATTTATCATCCCCAGATTGAGTACACTCATTCTGAGAGAGTTTTGAAAGGATATTCAGCATGAAATTTGATTGCTCTATGCCAGCCTTGAAAACAATTTTGCTTCCTCTGCTTTTAAATAACTAATTTGTAATCTGCTTTGCAAATCTGGTAACTGCCAAATATGAAATATTACACAGCAAATTAGTCACCATCTCTAAAAATTTTACATGTTTTTAGTCAATTCTCAAATTAACCTACATACTAAGGTGTAATTCCAATCAAGATACCAACAGACATTTTTGTTTTGTTTCATCAGGGATGTGGGGCATTAAGGTGATTCTCAAGTTCACCTGGAAGAAAAAAAAGCATAATCACCTTCACACTTTGGTAAATGAACAACGGGTAAGCGCTCTTACCCTACGAGATACCAATTAACCCTATGAGGCAATAGGAACTACAATAAATTGATTCTGAGAAGAATAACAGTAGTATAATAATTATAAATGGCAACAACAGTAGCAACATTTACTGAGCATCTATTACGACCAAGGCATGTGGTAAATGCTTGATGTTTATTATGTCCTTATTCCTCACGACCCTCCCAGGTAAATGTTATTATTTCATATTATTTTTTAAAAGATTTTTAATTTATTTATTTATTAGAAAGAGAGATCACGACGGGGGGGGGGAGGGATAGAGGGAGAAGCAGACACCCCGCTGAGCAGGGAGTCTGATGTGGGACTCGATCCCAGGACCCTAGGATCATGACCTGAGCTGAAGGCAGACGCTTAACCCACTGAGCCACCCAGGCACCCATTTCCATATTATAATGAAAGAAACTTATAAAGGCTAAGTAATTAATAAACAACTGATCTGGAAAAGAAAATACATCAATGGGGAAAAAATGGAGCTCAGAAACACACCCAATTTGATGCTAAAGGCAGCACTTTCAAGTCACTGAGGAATGGAATATTTAATAAATGGCTGTAAGGCAAGGGATGATCAGATTATAAAATATACTTAAGTCCCACCTACCAAGAGACACAAATAACACTTCCAGGTGGGTGAAGTGATAAATCTAAACAATAAAACTAAAACATTCTAGAAAAGAGTAGTTTTAAGAGTAAGTTGAAAATCTAAGATACAAACATAGAAGTCCTAATTGACGGCAAAAAAAATTAAGAGTTCTAAAAAACATAACTGTTATTTCAAAAAAGTAAAAGAAATATACTGAGTGAAAATATTTGCAAAACTTAAAGAAGGGTTAATATGCTTTATATTTAAAAAGAATCAATGTGAAAAGAACAAGTAATTTAATAGAATTGAGTGAAAAATACTAAGAGGAATTCACAGAAGAAACACAGAAAAACAGACTTCCCACCTCACTAACAATCAGGAAAATAAAAACTAAAAAGGAAAAAAAGGAAGACAATATTTTTCAGGAATGAGATATTAAAAATTAAAGTGCTGATAATATCTAAGTTAGCAAGACTCTGGTAAACACTCATGCACAGTTGCTAAAAAAGATTACTCATGTCGCTTTCTTTCTGAAAGCACATCTGTGGTTCCTATCAAATTAAATATCTGGTTATCCTCTGATTCAGGGATAATATTTCCAAGAATTGGTACTTTAGAAATAGAAATATATTCAGCCTTTGAATATAGTGTTTCTTATTTATGGAATTCTTTTTCCTTGTTTTTGTCTAGAAAACTCTTACACGTGTTTCAATATCAAGCGCCAACGTCCCTTCCTCACATCCAGATCATGTTTAGTTCACCTTTGTTACTTCTTGGCACAATTCCAAAAGCCTCCAAGTATTTTAAGGCTGAAGCAGAGGCAAGGCAACACAAGAAGACATGGGGCAGACCAATCAAAACCCATGTGAGAGCAAGGAGACATCTGTGAGAAGGAGTTAGCAACAATGGCTGAAGCAAACAGAAGGAAGAGTCTGAAGGTAGGAGGCAAACAGTTACTAGGCTACCGCGAGATAGTCTAAGAAGAGCGACTCAAACTAGCACTAAGCGAAACAAAGAGGAGAAAAGAAGTCCCACATGTAGATCTCAAAGCATCAGAAAACCAGTAAAAAAATAAATAAAAATTTTTAAAAAGTCTGTGGCGATAGAGCAGCTATTCCCACCCAGTCAATTCTGTCATTCAGTCCTTGAGAGAAAAACAGCAAATAAAAAGACTCCACAAAATACTGCTTGCACTGACCCTTCAATTGCCTTGGAAAATGGGAGGCTACAAAACCTTCCTAATAATCACATATAACACCTGAATGTGGAATGCCATATATGCGATAGGATGAACGATTTAAATCACCGTAACTGGAGTTGGCGTAAAGTATGATCTATGGGAATTCCTTCTCTGTAAGGGTGGTAGTCCACTCTAAGATTAAGATCTCAAAACGCATTTGTTGAATGAATCAACGATAAATGAATCAATTAAAGATTAAAAAAAAAGATTACATGAACAGTAGGTAAGGCAGAAATGTCTGAGTATGATCAAATCTTGTGCCAGAAAAGATGATTCAGAAGAATGTGATGAATTATTAAAAATAATCTTGAAATCTGCTTGAACATTTTAATTCATTATACTAAGCTTTTTAATTTTTCTTTAAAAGAAGCAGCTTAATAAATTCATATGGACCAATAACTGACAAAGAAATGTTAGAGTAACTTAAAAAAACAGGTTTATTTTAAATTTCCCCAATATATCTTTTCTCATAATGCTTTGATTCATTTTTTTCCTATTAAACACAAATTGAGCCTCAAAGTTAAAAAAAATAATAATTTCTACCAGACACTATGAAGACAAAAAGGGAAAGTTACAGTCTCAATACAAAAAATCCTTGTAGTATTAGCAGGGACATAGCAAATGTGCGTGCACACACATGCACAATTACACAGATATATACTGAATACATAAAATACAAGGGACTATAAGAAACAGTAGTAGTAATAGTAATAACACACCTACTCCGCACAAAAAAATCAAAATTGAAGCTAGAGTTTCAGTTAAAGGTTTGTGAAAGGGTTAAGTTTTTTATCAGTTATTAAAAATAAATCAGTGAAGGAAAAAAACCACACACAAATAATAAAACTTTAAATAAACAGATTAAGCAAGCAAACAGGGGTGGGGTGAAGTGAAGGAAAAAAGTGTCATATGGACTAGACCAGGGAAACTTCGATCAAACGCAAAATGAGTTATTGGGCCAAATAAGGAAGTGCGGCCTGGCGCCCCGTTCCCACTGACCATATGGCAATCTTTCTGTCATGTCATGTCTTGGGTTCCAGTATTTTTTTACTGATCAAATAAAGGGGAGGAACTAGTTTTTCTCCTACGCTCCCCATCTCTAGCTCTGAAATACTGATACAGGATTTTCCTATTTAAAAGACAGGCAAGATTTTATACGTTTTCTTTATATGAGATTAGACTGCTTTTTAGGCTGGTATGGCATAAATACAAATAATTAGATCATTTCTGCATTCCAAATTATGAAAACAAATTCTGAAGAGTCAGCATTAAACTCAGTAGTGACTACTAAAAATCGTTATGGAGATACAAGCGTACCCAGTATCATATGTTTACACAGAAAATATTCTAATGGTTACTGAATTGTCCAAATCATCTGATGGATGAGGAAACAATTCTAGGTATAAAGAGATGACACAATCCTGTGTATTCTTAGGTCATCACTTCTGAAGCTTCTTACTTCACTCACTACCATTCTTTTGACTCCTTTTATAAAATGGTCTTGAGACAGTGGGTAAATCTATGTTAGGCAGTATGGTATTATCAGGTAAGTTATTCCTGCTACTCGTCAGGCCTGTTCTGATGAATTTAACAACTCACCGCCCGAGATGAGTCACCGAAGTCTATCTTCAACCGCCCCATGGCCCTGATGATAGCAATGATTGACTGGATGGTGTTACTGTAGACCACTGCTTTGTACTGCTTACATTCCTCCTCCGAATAACCAGCTTCATGGATAATTCTAATGAGACAAAAGGAAAAGCAAACAAACACACACTTACTTCCTTGGATGGAAGGGTACAGTTAAACATAAAAAACAAATCTAATGTTTTAAATCTACTTACTTCATTTGCTTCACAATTGTACTTTTCCCAGATTCACCAGCACCTAAAAACAAGTAAAATAAAATGAAGGATTTCTAACCTCATCATTGATGCATATCCAACCCCCCCCCAACACAGGCACACTTGTGAGTGCGTGCACACACACACACATTTTCTCTTACAGCTAAAATTTGTTTTATATCAAAACAATCTGTTTTTAAAGGATTTGAGAGAGAAAGAGAGAGAGAGTGTGAGCAAGGGGAGGGGCAGAAGGAGAGAATCCTCAGGCAGAATCCCCCCAGAGCCTGACGGGGATCGATCCCACAACCCATGAGATCATGACCTGAGCCACAACCAAGAGCCAGATGCCCAAACGACTAAGCCACCCAGGTGTCCCTATATCAAAACAAAGCCACCCAGGTGTTCCTATATCAAAACAATCTTTAATGGTTTCCAAACATATAGAAAAATTGTCAAAAATAAGTCCCATCTGCTTATTATTTCACAATACTTAAATTCAATAAATTTAGCTGAAAAATGCTTTTATTGTTGTGTGTATTCTTGAAACCATTAAAAAATTCAATCTTCTATAACTTAAAGCAATATAAATTAGTTTTATTCAAAGTTTTGCTCCATCTTGGAAGACATTCTGTTTGGTCAGTTATTCTAATTTTAACTTTGCTTCTTCCTAAGAATGAAGTACAGGGCAGTGGTGCCAAGAATCCACATAACAAATAACTGGAAAATATACGTTACAGCAGCTGTGTCTCATGCCATGTATGTTCAACCACCATTATTAAACGTCTGACACACAGCCAACATCATCTGCTAGCACTGGGGTTACAACAGCACGCAGGACAGAGACGTCTCCCTCATATTCTTCTAACCCATCACCCAAGTCACAACCCCATTTTCAAAATACTCCTGCACTTCCTACATATGCAAGGTCTCTTCACAAGGTCCCTAGCATTATGCCATCATAACATAAAAATATTACTTATCAAACTGCTCTTTATAAAGGTACAGCCCTCCCATCCTTCACATTTAACAGTAGCTGATATCTTTACATCATATTATATCAATTACTTGTCAGGCTCCTTCTGATTGCTACATATGGAGAACATCTGAGCACAGGACACAAAACAAAGAAAATATGACAAGCCTCTCATTTGCCTTCATGTTGTCTTTAGCCAGGGCTACATAGCATAGAGGTATTTATCACCGTTTCAGAGATACAGTAGGATTTTTACTATCCAGGCCCCATGTTCCCATTTTCCCAGAGCCCTTCCTACAGTGCTGTGTGATCCAGCATTACTGAATAACTATGGTTCCAAGAACACCTACTGTGATCACACCATAAATCTTCAAACATACCGTTTCCCTTGCCAAAATTTAATTTACTCTGCTGCTTCTTGCCACTCTGGTTATCCTCATCAACCATAAACTTACATCCTTCATCAACCACCTTTTCCTGACCTACTCCCCCAGGGATCCTTGCCGCCCTTCTCGTTGCACATGTTTCTATGAATATTTCTTGACTTCTCAGCAGCTAACGTGTGCTAGACACACCATCAACCAGAAATGTACTTGAATTTATTTAAGCTACTTGTGCCTGTTACAATTAAATAACAAACTTCTGGGCTTTGTTCCCTTCACCCCAATCCCCCTCTAGCTACATACATATACATACACACACACACACACACACACACACACACACACACTCACACTCCCAAATCATCAGAGGCATCTGAGAACAGATCATAGTTAAATGGCCTATGTGAAAATCTTGGCCGGGGGTGGGGGGGGAAGCTGCTTAACTTTTACTTGTGATTTGATATTCAAGAAATTTTCCCAAGATACAAGCACAATAAATAGAAAAGCGGGAGCTGAATAAACAATGAGAGCATTCTTCATTTACAGACAGCCTTTGAATGTTTCAAGGCATCTGCCAATAAAACAATTCCAAGATAAACAACCCATTATTTATTAATCAACAACAGCATTCTTGGCTCTGTGAAAAGCACCACTGTAGCCATTATGGCTCACACATTTATTTCTCTCGTTGAAGAGAGATCCACCCAACTAACATTCCCTAGGTAGCTTCCAGCAGGGGTATCTTCAAGAAGGCCCTCTGGGTTTCTACAGCACTGCCAACTGAGTCGGCAGCAGCCATGCTGTGATGACGAGACCTTCTAGATCCCTGTAACCACACACAGAAGTGGTGATTCCATTGGCATAATGAGCTCTGATGAACAACCACCCAAGGATCATTCTTTTAGTGAAACAACTCAACAACTGGAAGGCCCAGAAAGGCTCACGTGACACAAGCCAGTGAGGTCTGAGAGCCAAGTGGCGTAAAATCAGAAATAGTAAAAAAAAAAAAAAAAAAAAAAAAAAAAAAAAAAAAAAAAAAAAAAAAAAAGAAAGAAAAAGAAAGAAAGAAAGAAAAGAAAAGAAAAAAGAGAAAAAAAATAAGGATTTTCAATTGAACTATGTATATACAGATGAGAATTTTATAATATTAATAAATCCAAATGAAAGTAAGTGAAACTGTGCAGTTCAAACCCGTGTTGTTTAAGGGTCAACTGTATAAATAAAATGGACTATTATTCAGCCACAAAAAAGAAGGAAATCCTGCAATTTGTGACAACACAGATGGATCTTGAGGTCATTATGCTACGTGAAATAAGTCTGACAGAGAAAGACAAATACTCTATCATCTGATTTATATGGGGAATTGGGGGGAAAAAACCCAACAAACTAAACTCTTGGGAACAGTGTAGATTGGTAGCAGGGGCACAGGGGAAAGGATGGCTGAGGGTGGTCCAAGGGTACAAACTTCCAGTTATAAAATGAATAAGTTCTAGAGGTGTAATATATAGCAAGGTGATTCTAGTTAATACTGTATTGTATACTTGAAAATAGCTAAGAGGTGATGGGTAGTAAGGAGGGCACGTATTGCATGGTGCACTGGGTGTTATACGCAACTAATGAATCATCGAGCTTTACTTCGGAAGCCGGGGATGTACTGTATGGTGACTAACATAATATAATAAAAAATCATTAAAAAAAAAAAAGAAAAAAACAAATTTTCCTGACATTACCTTTAAGTTCTAATTCACTTTACATCTCTTAAAATAATTGATAGCATGGGATACCTAGCTTCCTTTGCAATGAGCATCTTAAGTCAATGGCTTATGGTTCAAAATATCCTGAAATCTGTTTAACATTAAAAATTGAGGACAGGAGTAGTATTAATTGGATTTTTACCTAATTTCTTTGCTAGTCATAAGGTGCTCTTTGAGGAACAGATAACCTAGGGGTAGAAATGCTGAAAAAAGAGTCTTTTAAAGCTTAGCAATTTTATGTAATTAGTTTTCAATTCTCACTTCCATGTAGACAGACTCCTAATAGGAAAATCAGAAATGCTACATAGTTAGGGTTCCAACATACTAAATACTGGTATTCTTTCCACACAGCATACAGGAAAAGAGTTAAAGGTTATTCTCTACAAATCTCAGCACAATCATGTTTGAGAGACTAACAGGAAGCAATACTGAAAAAAAAAAATCTCAGAGCTAGTGGAGGGGAGGGGAAAGGAGAAAAGTAAATTTTACTAGCAGTACTCAGCTAGACAGCTATTGTTTTTCCCTTAAATACAGAGGCAGCATAAAAAAGGGTTGGAAGCACCCTTCCTTCCAGGGAGAAACAAGGAATATGGAACACATATGGAAAGATCAAAGCATGTGACCATTGTGGTCACAATGCCAGGCTGGTCAAGGTGACTAAGTCATCTACAAAGTAACTGTCAGCAAGCTGGTCACTGTCAAATGAGAGAGACTTCAGAGTCCTAGGAAGGGAGATTTTAACTTCCAAAGGGCCAACAATGTGTGCAGTATAGTCATGGTAGACTAGTAAGCCAGTGGCTATAAAGTCAAAGGTGGGATCACAAGGGGGTCCCTTGGCCTCTCTCTCTCTTTTTTAAAGATTTATGTCAGAGAGAGAGACTGCACGAGCATAAGCAGGAGGGGCAGAGGGAGAGGGAAAGAATCTCAAGCAGACTCTGTGCTGAGCATGGAGCCCAACACAGGGCTCGATCTCACGACCACGAGTTCATGACCTGTGCCAAAACCAAGAGTGGGATGCCCAACTGACTGCTCCATCCAGGCACCCTCCTCAGATCTATAAGGAGGAAGTGGCTAGTAGAAAACTGCATCTCTGAGAGCAAAGTGTATGTTCAGCAGGTGTATGAAACAGAGCTCAGCATCCGATGGTAGCCCACCACACAGCCGGTGAAAGGTCAAAGAGCATCACCACAGTAACTCCGAGGGGAAACTCATTGGCAGTTGGAGGTCACGCGTGCATAGCCGCCTCCTAACAAGGAGATTCGGGAAAGGGAAATACATCAAGTAAGGACAACAAGCAGGCGGAAGGAACCAAAAAACAAACCAAGATCTAAGTAAAGTAACCCTTGGCTAGACAGATTCTAATTCTTTGACTAGAATTATATAATTTGCCATTTTAAAAATAATAATCAAATAGTGTCTGCCCCTGATTTTGTTGAGGAGGAGTAGAGGAAATCTAAAGTTTTAACTGCAAGCATTTTTTTTTAATGGTTTTTTATTATATTATGTTAGTCACCATACAGTACATCCCCGGATTCCGATGTAAAGTTCGATGCTTCATTAGTTAACTGCAAGCATTTTAAAAACAAAAAACCTCAGACCTCAGAAAACAAATACCTTTTCCCCCCAAGAAGATTCTTTGTCCAATTCTTTGCTTAGGGTTACATTTAGAACATTTAGTCACTTTTGTTGATCATAGTGCTGCCATACGATCAACAAGATTAAGGTGCTTATATTTAAGACAGAAGCAATAAAGAAGGTGTAAGGGCAAATATAAATTAAAAATATGAGGCTTAATTAAACCTGTTGAAAGTAAGGGGACAGATAACCCTCCCCTCCTTATCCTTAGAACATTTACTTTAGAAAAATTGTAAATACTTTTCCTCTCTTTCAAATGTGTGTGTGTGTATGTGTGTGTGTATACGCATATTTTACAAAAACAAATAGGCTTTTTATTTATTTAGTTTTTGGTCAGCTTTTAACCCAGAACGTCTTTCTCAAGAGATGGGGAGTCATTTCTTTGAAATGTGAACGTCAAAGGAGACAGCACCCTTATCTCCAGTTCCCGTGGAAGGATGGGGTCTAACTTGGGTGGGTGCCTTGCTCCAAGATGCAAAACTACCTCCTAAAGATACGGGTCTCTCCTCTGGATAAGGCCAACTAGCTAACATGAATGGTCTACCCAATGAACTACGTGCATAAGGTGTCAAGCCTCTTAAGGACTAGTTGGGTCTAACTTGAAAACATGTATGTAGTAACTTGTATCCGTTTGGCTTTATAAGGGGATGAGATTTCCTTCTGTCTTTGCAATCTTTTAGTGGACTGCCTCTAATAATATACCACACTTTGGTTCAATACTTATTCAAAAATACGCATTGGGTTTTTGTTTTTTCTTTTTTCGCTGCTACGTTTGTAAGGAAGATTTCTAGGTTGGGAAAAGATTTTGTTTCTAATTTTATTCCTCAACAGGGGGTCATAACCTAAAAATCTTTTTTATTTAGCTACAAAAAGCTCTGAACTTAAGTAAATACATACAAATATATGGGATATGTCTGACATTCTAGGATATAACAATAATTTGATAATGACTATCAACACCAAAACCTAGATCCTCCAAACGACCAACTTTCTCACTGTTAACTCTCCAAAAAACTAAACCCTAAACAGGCATTTGTGCCTGAAATAGGTCCCATACCATAACACTGAGCAAGAATGAGTGCACAAGGAAGACTGGTCTAAGAAGGTGGGACAAAAGAAGAGAAGTGTGGGCAGAATAGGCAGCTTTCTCCTGGCAGCCCAGGCCAAGAGACCATGTAGGGTCCTGTTTCCTCTATCGTAATACAACCCAATGCTTGTGCTGTCATCAGCCAGCTCTCATGTTGCCCTTAAGGAATTGGGGCCTGGTAAATGGTCATAAATACTGATTCTCTGGCAAACACAATTGCTGTAATATAAAGTCCTTTTTGTCTCTGAACCAGGAATTTCCTGCCTTCTAGAGACAGAAGTTAACATAAAACTGCAGTAAGCTGACTTGTTAGCTTGTAAGCAGGGTAAAGCCTCAAATACTGAATAGTTCTTGACATGCTGTTCTGTTTAATTTTCAATTAACTACCAAATTCGGGCAACTAAGGGCAGTTCCAACCATTATTTCTACATCTGTACTACTTAACTTTTAAAATTCTAATCTTTTATTTTTTTCTTCCCACAAATGGCAGCTCAAACAGGTTTGTCCAATAAATCCAAAGGAACAGAACAGCGGTTCTCAAACTAAGATCTCAAGACCAACAGTAGTAGCGACACTTACAGTATCAGTAACACTTCAGAAATGCACATTCCCAGGCCCTGCCCAGCACTTACTGAATCAGAAACTCTGGGAGTAGGCCCAGCAATCTCTGTTTTAACAAACCCTCCAAGTGATTCTGATGGAAGCTAAAGACTATGAACCGGTGACGTAAAAGAAAGGTCACCTTTTTTTGTTGATTAGTGATCAGAATAACTGTAGTCATTTAATTGTTGACTACCTACAAAAGACTTGAAATAACCGTATTTTCCTCCTCCCCTCAAAAGTGAGATAAGTAATACTGTCTTACATTTCTGCAAATACCTTATTAAAAGGCAGTTGGCTTCTCAATTTTCATATCTACTTCTGCATGTAATATGGTGCAATTACATATTACTTCAGTTGAAGTATATAAAGAAAATCTATGTTCACATAATTATGTAGTTAGAAAAGGGAAGAGCAATTTAACAGAATTTATAGATAACTGTGGACAGTCTTCTTTGATTCTATATCAGAATTTGAAAAAGGTAGCTTAAAGATTGGTTATAATGCATTTCTATGAACTTTTCATACTCTGATACTTTAAAGTTCATTGGTCTGTCTTGTACTTGGATGGGTATTTTACCCATGTCTGATTTGGAAACTAGTTCACTGAGCTCTCCAGAACTCAATATTGATGTATTTTCAATACAAAATGATAATAACATAATAAGAAGAATATATATTATCTGTAGTATATGTATTTATTTAATAACCTTTTTAACATTACCTGTAATTTCATCAGAAAAGACTCTGGGTGTTAGGAGGATATCAGGCTCTCAGTGTTAGGGATATATTTTTTTAATTTCAAAAATTTTTTTTTTTTGCTTAAAATCTTTACTTTTATTATTGGCAACTAACACTGTTAGCTGTTTTCTTGGAAGTGATAAACTCTGCCAAATCCCAAAGTAGGACTAACCGCAATTTCTTTCAAGTGTAAGTGGTATTCCAAGAAAAGAGCCTCTAGTTCAATTCACAACTCAAACAATCACACAACTGTTTTTCCTCAAACAACCACCATGCTTTGGAACATGGCAGAGTCCTTTGGGTATACTTCATACTTGGTTACACAATATATTAAAGACGTATGTGCCTAATGGTCAAAATTTAATAAAAATAATGATTTTTACAACTCCAGCATTTTTTATCACAAGTGCATAGTAGTGAAGACTACAATCACTATTGGTACAATTTAGTGCCACTGGCTTGACTCCATAGTTTGACTGATTAGTATTTTGGTACTATCATAACAAATGACAACACAATTGCAAAGGCAAACATCATCTTAGTGTTACTCTGAAAATGGTCTCAGAGACCCCAGGGTCCACAGATCACTCCTAGAATTGCTGATTTAATGTCTTTCACAGGCACTGGACTATAAGCTATAAAGGAAGAGAGCCTGGTTTTGTTTTTAAGATCCTACTTATTTGAGAGAGTAAGCATGAGCAGGGAGGGAGCAGGGAAGGGAGGGGCAGAGGGAGAGGGAGAAGGAGAAGCAGACTCCCCGCTGAGCAGGGAGCCCCTCCCAACACAGGCTCAATCCTAGGAGCCTGAGATCATGACCTGAGCCAAAGTCAGATGCTTAACCAACTGAGCCACCCAAGTGCCCCCAGAGCCTTTTCACCATGATATCCCCAAAGCTTTCTCTTATACTTAGCACATGGCAAGAATGCAATAAACATTGGCTGGCAGGCAGGCAGGAAATACACCATGGAGAAAGTATGAGAAAATGTAGCAATATTTCCGTAAACTGTGGAAAGGGAGAATTCTGTTAGAAGACCGGAAAAAATAAAGGAAAAGTGTGGTGGGAGCTTGTGATTGTCCATTAAAACAGGTTCTCTTCAATTGTAATGGAAGCACTGGCTGGGAACATGGCAGCTACAGACTGTATTTTCCATCCTCACTTGCTGCTAGGTGTAACATCACATTTCCCATCAAAGCATATGATGTGTGTAAAAGGAAAATGCAGCCTTGGATTCTCTCTCCTGGTCCTTCGTATGAGCCAGAAATTAGATGTGCCTGTGTTCTTGTTCTAAGTATGTGGATTAAGGCAATGCCCAGGGGCATTAAGACAATGCTGGGGCAATAAGAGGGCAGAAACTTGGGTCGTTGAGTGCCCACGTGAGGAGAGCACCTCCACACTACTTAAGCTTACATTTGTTACATGGAAGAAACAAGCATCCGTCTTCATTAGGCCATGGTCGTCCAATTGGGTTTCTTTGGTACAGAGCTTGGACTTTATGCTGACAATTTTTTTTTAAAGTTGTCTAGGTTTAAAATATATAAGCAAATATATAAACATATAGATATATAACCCAAAGAGGTCCCCAAACATTTTTCTAAAAAATTTTTTCTAAAATCACCATAAATGAAGTGGAAAGGCAAAGTACAGAATAGGGAAAAATATCAGTAATTAATGAGTATCAAAACATAGATTTAATGCATAATGAATATTACTTGACCAAAAAAATTAATTGACCAAAAATTTCCTTTTATACAGGAAAAACATACATATATTTTTAAGCTATAAATATATATTCATCCAAAAAATACATTAAAAGAAGTATATCATTAAATGGTTATATCTTTGGCAATTTTATCCTCAAATATTTCTGTAATTTCCAAATTTTTTTGTTGTACATAACTGACTCAAAATTATGCAATTTATTTAGAAAAACTTGGTCATATCTCTTTTGTGATCAGATCTGAATAAAATTATTTTTTTAAATCTCATTTGCTTCAAATTCACATTCCCCTATAATCATTCATGCATATAAATGTCACATTCTAATCACAGCAAATTACTTTTACTACCAAAACTTTCATGATCATCCCTACCTTCCCCTACTTTATCCTAAGTGGAGCCCCTTATCAACATGGACACTAAAAATGACCACACCATATTTAGGGAGAGGAGTATCTGGGGCTAAACCTTCCCAACCAAGGTACTTTCAATTTTCAGGGAGTGTGGAACTAAGACAGACACTGGGTCTACTATGAGGCCCATTACGGCAGATGGGGTGACCATAGCCCTACAGAGACTAGGTGACAGAGTATAAGGCTGCACTCAGAGGCCGCTCAAGCAAGAAGGCTCTATGCAAGCCATGATTTATAGCATGAGACACTTCAACTGTGATGCCAGGACCACCCAGGTAGGTGCCATCATGTTCAAGACCAGAAGAGGCAGAGCATAGTACATCTAAGACTTTGGCCTTGCTACCATGAGTTGGAGTAAGTCACTCTGCCCTTTCTTCCCACTCACATGCTGACCCCCATACCAATTAGGGCTAACAGCCCAGGAGTGGAGGATGGCAAATGATAAAACATTTTCCTCTGAAAACTACATAAATGGACTGTTTACTCAGCCATAAAAAAGAATGAAATTTTGCCATTTGCAACACGGATGGACTTAGAGGGTATTATACTAAGTGAAATAAATCAGACAGAGAAAGACTAATACCATATGATTTCACTTATATGTGAAATCTAAAAAAAAAAAAAAAAAAAAAAAAAANCAAACAAACAAAAACAAATAGACTCATGAATACAGAGAACAAACTGGTGGTTGCCAGAGGAGAGGTCAGGGGACAGGCATGGATGAAACAGGTGAAGGGGATTAAGGGGTACAAACTTCCAGTTATAAAATGAATAAGTCATGGAAATGAAAAATACAGCATAAGGAATATAGTCAATAATACTGTAATAACATTGTACGGTGACCACTCTTACTGTGGTGAGGATTCACTGATGTAAAGAACTGTCGAATCAATGTTGTACATGTAACACTGTATGTTAATAGTTCAGTTAAAAAATAAATGGGCTGTTTAAATAATCAGAATGGACTAAGGCATAAGCAACACTCAACATTTTGTAATTTTCTCTACTAATCAGTAAGTAGGGGTTCAGCAGGAGGTAGGCTAATTTTAGGCTAAATTAAAACAAAAATCGTGTGCATTAACTCCTGTAATCCTCACTATTAATATTATAAATAATGGTTTCTAAGCATATTTAGGAGACATGGATATTATACTTTCCCCTGTATACACCCCAAATTTTACCCACTATCCACAGCCTGCTCTGAAGAATTATCAAAAGGGACTTGGATGACCATGTGTTTACACAGACGATGTGAACTAAGGTCACTCTCTCACCACTTTAAACATTTCCCTCAAGTAATCCTATGCATATACTACCATTCTATTTTTCTATTTTCACCAACTCAGATTAAATCACTTCTATGTGACACCATGCTTTTGTGGAATGGAATAGAACAGAAAAACCTAGAAATAAACCCACAATTATATGGTCAATTAACCTCCGACAAAGGACAAATGACTCTACAACAGGAAAAAGTTCCTTCACCAAATGGTGCTCGGACAATTGGACAGCTACATGCAAAAGAATGAAACTAGACCACTTTCTTTCACATACACAAAAAAAAACTCAAAATGGGTTGAAGACCTAAGTGTGATATCTGAAAACATAAAAATCCTTGAAGGGAGCACAGGCAGTATTCTCTGACCATAGACTGTAGCAATATTTTTCTAGATACGTCTTCTCAGGCAAGGGAAATAAAAGCAAAAATAAACTACTGGAACTACATTAAAATAAAGTTTCTGCACAGTGAAGAAAACCATCAACAAAACTAAAAGGCAACCTACTGAATGGGAGAAGATTTTGCAAATGACATATCCGATAAAGGGTTAGTATCCAAAATATACAAAGAACTGATATAACTCAATATCCAAAGAACAAATCATCCAATTTAAAAAAGGCAGAAGACATGGACAGACATTTCTCCAGAGAAGACATCCAGATGGCCAACAGACACGTGGAAAGATACTTAACATCACTCATCATCAGGGAAATGCAAATTAACACTACCATGAGATATCATCTCACATCTGTCAATGGCTAAAATCAAAACACAACAAGTGTTGGTGAGGATGTGGAGAACAAGGGAGCTTCGTGCACTGTTGGTGGGAATGCAAACTGGTACAGCCACTGTGGAAAAGAGTGTGGAGGTTCCCCCCAAATTTTTAAAAAGTAAAACTACCCTATGATCCATGAATCATATTACTAGGTATTTACCCAAAAAGACACTAATTCAAAGGGATACAAGCACCCTTATGTTTACTGCAGCATTATTTACAATAACCAGACTCTGGACACAGCCCAAGCATCCATCAAAAGATGAATGGATACGAGGTGGTATATTGGAATGGAATACTAGTAGTCAATAGAATATTATTCAGCCACAGAAAAGAATATTGCTATTTGCAACATCATGAATAGACCTAGAGAGTATAATGCTAAGCAAAATTAGTCAGTGAGAGAAAGACACCATATGACTTCACTCATCTGGAATTTAAGAAATCAAAGACAGAGAGAGACACACACAAACCATGAAACAGACTTTTAACCACAGTTACCACAGGCAGGTGGGTGGGGAGTTGGGGGATATAGGAGATGTGAATTAAAGAGGGCATGTATCATGATGAAAAAATAAAATAGATTAAAAAATCATTTCTATGTAACACCATGCTTTTGGCATGTAAACATGGGGCTTAAAGTTTTCAATAAAATTTTGGTTTAGGCAAAGGAAATGATTTAAACAAGAGAAGGAATGCCACCTCTTTCACACAGCGGTCCAAGTGTAAGTAGTTCAGAGCTCACGGTCAGCGTGATAATGTTAGGGATCCAAGTGCCTTTTTACCTCACTGCTCTGCTGTCTTCACAACACGGCTTCCGCCTCAGGTGTAGCTGTCTGTTTGTGATCCCACGTGTACATGAACCTTGCAGGGTTAAGTGTATAACCCAAAAGTGTAACCATCATTTCCACTCACATCCCCACGAGCAGACCTAGCCTCCTGGCCTCGCTTGGTTCCTCACTGTGTGGCTATGTGTCTAGAAAATAAATGCTAAGGGACAGCGGATATTGTGGATAACCAGAAGTCTCTGCTGTACACCTCAAGTCTATTCTTGTCTTCCCTTTGTGATCTGTTTATCTTTTGATGAACTTTTTAAAATTAAATATTATGCCAAAGAACATATACAAAATAAAATGGGGTTTTTTTTAATTTGTTTTGGTTTTTGGTTTTAAAAACTAAATTGGATACCTTGGAAAGACCCAATAAAGCAAGCTCTAATCAAGGCTACTGAATCAAGTAAATATGAGATACTATTAAGTAGAGGGGAAAACATTTTTTAAATCTAGTAGTATTCTTCATTCAGATTCCTTTGCAGGTATCTTTAAATTCTCATTTGAGAAAAGACAGAAACTGGAAATAAGAGGTCTATTTTGGATATGCAAAAAAGACAACTCTGAACTCTAATGAGTGAAGTGTACTCAAAAAAAGGCCATAATCCCTCAGTTTTTCACTACTGAGTATGATGTTAACTGTGGGTTTTTCACACAATCCTGCATCAAAAGACTGCTGAATAAAAATATACTTACATATTTTTAAAAGAAAATATTCAAGGTATGTTTGTATATTTTTAGGATTTCCCCTTAAGAGAGGTAGTTTTTAGTTTTTTACAGATTTTATTTATTTGAGAGCACGTATGAGAATGTGGGGGAGGGGAGGGAAAAGCAGACTCCCTGCTGAGCATGGAGCCCAAGGGGGGTGAGGGGGCACAGGTACAGGCTGGATCCCAGTGTCATGACCTGAGTCAAATGCAGAAGCTTGACTGGGCCACCCAGGCACCCCAAGATGGGCAGTTTTTGACAAATTTGAATCCCATCAGTACAGAGGAAACCTCCCCTGCATATCAACATATTAATTACCTCAATCTCCCAATTTTTATACTCCTTCCAAAACTACTTATCTCAAATGTTTAAATCTGTTTCAACTCTTCAATGCAAATTTCTTGGCACAGCAATCCAAGGATCTTAGGATTTGAACCCAAATGCCTTTTAGTCTCACCTCTGTCACATGCCTGCAGCCATTTTCCAGCCATGTAAATCTTCAAAAGAATCTATCTAATCCACAAAACCAGAATTCCAGAATCTTGGTATCAACAGCTATGGTAGGCAATCAAGTCAAAGTTAAGACAAGGGTCTGATTCTAGGAAGGTATATCGAGAATATAAGTAGACAGTCAAGGAAATGAACAATCACAATGTTTTTTCTCTCATACATGAAGTACCCCTTATATGGCAGGCTCAATGCTAGACACTGAGGACAGAGTGAGTGGAAATAAGAGTTGTGGTCCCTGGTCTCATGAGGGGGGAGAAAGAGGTGGCAGGAAACACTACAGACTGTGTGGTAACGAAAGGCTACTCAGAGGAAGTGATTAATACATGCAGACAGTTGACTTAAAATATCAACACCTGCTACAAATGTAGCTTAACAAATTAATGTCTCTAGTAATTCACTGGAAGAACTAAATTAATGAAAAGAAAACGTACACAGTAAAAAGTTACTGAAAAGTGAATATAAAAAAAAACATGTACAAGTACATCTAATTCCAAAATATAAAGAACTATGCCCTATTAGACCTTTTCCATTGCTCCACTAACATCTGAAATATTTTAACCACTCTTTTAGAAAGGACATTAATAAATGGGATTATGTCCAGAGAGGTGACACATAGGTCTACGAACTGTTTCATTCAGAGAAAGGCTGAAGAAGTTAACAGAAGAAAAACATCAGGGAAAACAGGCTCTCTGATAAATAGCTGAAGAGCCCTCATGCAGAAGGAGAAGTTACGCTGTGTGACATGCCAGAAGGCTGAATTAAGATCAATAACAGAAATCACACAGAAGCCAATGTGGCTCAGTAAAAGTAATAATCTATTAATAATCTGCTGCCAGATCTATTAAACAACATCATCTGTCAATGGCATTGTTATTCTCCCCAGTTCCCTACTGTAGAAGGCATATATATAGTTTTGCTAGATGTCATTTTACATCAGATATAAATAAAAAGAAATGGGGGAACTCCACATTTCCCATAGTTAACAATACTGTATTGTCCACTTAAAATTTTGTTAAGAGGATCAATCTCATGTTAGGAATGCCTATCACAATAAAAAGACAGCAGGGGAAGGGAGGGAGGAAATGGGCACGACAGAACTCTGGATTACACTGCTGGAAATCATTAAAATTATTTGTACCATCCCGACTCATGCAGTTGTGTTAACATGTAGATTTCATATAAACAACAATAATAAAAGACTCGGTGGAGTTCATACATTCTGGCCATACCCAGTTTCCGCACAGGGTCAAAGTTCCACGGAGATCAATAAAAGACAAGGCTGCTTTTTCTCATCAGCTGTCTCCACTGAATGAGAGTGAGTCTAACAATGATAAATGATAGGGCAGCTTTAACCAAATCCCTGCACTCCTTCATGCACATGGACACACAGAGATCTCAAGTTCAGAAAGAAGAAAACTGGCAAAAGTCCTTGAATAAATATCCAAAAAAATTAGTGTTTTACAAGGAAATACGGAATTACTTTTTATTCAAAAATGAGGATAAATAATGCACCAAACCACTGGCTAGGACATGATAAAACAGGTTCACAAGCACTGGCACACTAATCAGAAGGTTTATAAAAGCAAAAAGCTTCACATGATGAGTTATTTAGAAACTTAATCCGATGAAGTATAAGAGAAGGAATACCTAACTTGAGGATGCTACGGTTCTAGCTGAACCAGCTGCTCTGGGAGTACAGAACCATAATCAGTAAATTTCTTAAATGTCAAGATTTTATTTTTTCAAGCTATTTTTACTAAAGCCTTATTACACTTAGTATATGAGGCACTCATATCAACAGCATATTGGATAAAGGGCTAGTATCCAAAATATATAAAGAATTTATCAAACTCAACACCCAAAAAATAAATAATCCATTTAAGAAATGGGCAGAAGACATGAACAGACATTTCTTCAAAGAAGACACCCAGAGGGCTAACAGACAACATGAAAAGTTGCTCAATATCACTCATGATCAGGGAAATACAAATCGAAACCACAATGAGATACCACCTCACGCCTGTCAGAATGGCTAAAAATAACTCAGGAAACAACAGATGTTGGTGGATGTGGAGAAAGGGAAACCCTCTGCACTGCTGGTGGGAATGCAAACTGAGGCAGCCATTGTGGAAAACAGTATGGAGGTTCCTCAAAAAGTTAACTATGACCCAGCAATTGCACTACTATTTATCCAAAGGATACAAAAATACTGATTTGAAGGGGCACGTGCACCCCAATGTTTATAGCAGCATTATCAACAGCAGCCAAAGTATGGAAAGAGCCCAAATGACCATCAACTGATGAATGAGTAAAGAAGATGTGGTTCTCTCACTCTCTCTCTCTCTCTCTCTCTCACACACACACACACACACACACACACACACACACACACTGTATTTAGTCATGAAAAAGAATGAAATCTTGCCATTTGCAATGATGTAGATGGAACAAAAGTATATTATGCTAAGCAAAATCAGTCAGAGAAAGACAAATACCATATGATTTCACTCATATGTGGAATTTAAGAAACAAAACAGATGAACGCAGGGAAGAGAAGGAAAAATAAAATAAGATAAACACAGAGAGGGGGACAAACCATCAGAGACTCTTGACTATAGAGAACAAACTGAGGGCTGCTGGAGGGGAGGTGGGTGGTGAATGGGTTAGACAGGTGATAGGGATTAAGGACGCCACTTGTGATGGGCACTGGGTTTATACGTAAGTGATGAATCACTAGATTCTATTCCTGAAACTAATACTACACTATATGTTAACTAACTCGAATTTCAATAAAATCTTGGAAGAAAAAAAAAGACGTAATGATAAGAGTGACATTAAAAGTGAAAAATGTGTCTCTCTGAATTAATGAGATATGATCTGCCCCCTTGTTTCATCCTCACTAATGGATCTAAATACCAGGTCAGGGATTCTACTAGGGATTTAGTATACCTTCAGTCTGAAGAGTTAAGAAACATGAAAAAATACTCACCATCAATAGCCTTCTGGGAAATGCAAATCAGAACCACACTAAAATGCCACCTCTCACCCGTCAGAATGGCAAGTATTGGGGAGGACGTGGAGAAACTGGAACCCTCACACACTAGTGGCACAACCACTTTGGAAAATACACTGACAGTTCTTCAAAATGTTAAAGGGTGGGGCGCCTGGGTGGCTCGGTCATTAAGCGTCTGCCTTCAGCTCAGGGTGTGATCCCAGAGTCCTGGGATCAAACCCCACATCAGGCTCCTCTGCTGGAAGCCTGCTTTTTCCTCTCCCACTCCCCCTGACTGTGTTCCCCCTCTCACTGGCTGTCTCTCTCTCTGTCAAATAAATAACTAAAATCTTTTTAAAAAATGTTAAAGAGTTATCATTTGATCCAACATTTCTACTCCTAAATATATACCCAAGAGAAATGAAATACAGGTAAAAATCTGTGCTTGAATGTTCATAGCAGCATTATTCTTAATAGCCTAACAACAGAAACCACCTAAATATCCATCAATTGACAAACATAGAAACAGAACGTGGCATTTCCATATATGCAAATAGGACTGCCATAGAAAGAAATGAAGTACTGACAGATGCTGCAAGTGGATGAACCTAATGTTTATAAGCATTCTGAGCAAAAGGGGTCAAACACAGAGACCACATGTTGTATAATGCCATTTATATGAAATGTTTGGAAAGGTCCAATCTAGAGATAAAAGTAGATTAGTGGTTGTTTAGGGTTGGGGTGGGGTTCAGGGGAAATGGAAGGTTACTGATAAAGGACAGGGGATTTCTTTGGATAACAGAAATGTTCTAAAATTGGCCATGGTAATGGCTGTACTCACTGTGAATATACTGAAAATAATTGACTCCTACGACACTTAAATGGGCAAACTGTGTAGTTGGTATCTCAATGAAGATGTTTTTAAAAATTAAAGAAATTTGGTGAAAATAAGAGATAATTTAAGAATATTTAAAAACCTGAGTACAGATATTCCACTGACTTCCTTCCCAAGAAATCATCCCAAAACTTTGAATAACACTTAGTTCCTTGCTCAGGAAGACCAAACCTTTTCTAAATGGAACATTCATTCCAGCCCCCCACCACCTTCCATTGTGTAACATTTACAGCACAATTTGCTGAAAGATTTGTGATTTCATCTAAGCAGAAGTCCAAAGATTTTATAACGAAGCATTTAAGTGCTGTCTGATATGAGAAAATGATGTATTTCTACTGCTTCAGTATGATTCTAGTACTAGCAAAATAGTCCCTCAGGAGGAAATTTTAGCCTATAGGTCTGCAGACCTGCAAAAGTTAAAAGCTTTTAAGACAGTCATTTCAAATACAGTCATTTTAAAGTTTATTATTAAAGAGAGCCAGGTGGGCTCCTACAAAAGCAAGTGGCTGGAAAAAGTCACCCCAAGTGCCAAATGTACAACATAGAATCTTCCTAAAATTGTCATCCCTCAATTCACAATCCTTGCTCCCTATTTTTCCCCTTGCTTCCTATTTTAAACCAGAGAAAAAATAATATATTTTTTAAGATTCTGACATATAAATAATGAAAATAAAAATAATCAGGGACAGCCACATAGAAAGAGAGTAATGAAGAAATTGTTATTTAAAATAGATGAGATGAAACCAATGAACACAGAATAAGGAGAGAACAAGTTACAATAAAGAAATAAAAAACAAAGCAGGAGCACTGACAAGAGGAAATTACAAGCTCTGTAAACATTAAAAAAGAGCCTATTTCAATGATCATCCAAAAAAAGGCATAAGATATTTTCAACCAAACCAGTATAGTGACTTTCAAGAAATGGAGTGGGGGTCTGAGTATGATCCCATGCTATTACTGAGACTGGAACTGTTACAACCTTTCAGAGGGCAACAGACAATATATTTTTTAAAACCTTTAAAAATAGCCTAAATCCAAACATTGTGATCCTTTCTAGATGTTGGTCCTTGATACATTTATGCATTTTAATAATACAAAAAGAATACAGGTAACCTAAATGTCCAGGAAGGAGTTTATTAAAGAAGTTATGATAGAACCATAAGAATATATTTTTACACAAGCATTAAAAATGTGATGATTCTATATGAATCAACACAGAAAAATGTATAGGATACATTATGTGGGAAAAAAAAGCAGGCTACAAAACTGTGTGACTAGATCAAATATATACATGAATATGTACATATATAATCAACCACTATCCGAAAGGATATACACTAAATAGTTATCTGTTGAGGCCACAATTATAAGAGTTTTTTCACTTTCTGATTTACATATCTTTTTGAAAATTATTTTTATAATCATATCTGTAACAAAAATAATATTCTTACAATGGAAAACATTATCGAAACAAAGTCTGTGAGTAGTTGGTGGGCAGTAACAAAAGAGATAAGAAATATGATGGTTAAAGATAAAGTTGAAAAAGAGACAAAGCTAAAATAATTTCATAAACACACAAAAATGTGCACATCTTTAAGAATAAAAATGACCTGATAACAAATTAGAAAAATCAGCAGAATATTTTAAAAATTAAGTAGAAAAAAATAACATGTGAAAAGGAGATTAAGACATGAAAATGGTAACATCACTAAGACTATAACAAGAATTCTGAAAGTTAAAATTTAAAAACCTAGTAAGTTAGACATCCACATGCAAAAAAATAAAGTTGGACCATTACCTTATACCATATACTAAGATCAACTCAAAATGGATCAAAGGCCTAAATGCAAGGGATAAAATTATAAAACTCTTGGAAGAAAACATGGGAAAAGCTTCATGACTTTGTATTTGGCAATGATTTCTTTGATATGACATCAAAATGACAAGCAACAAAAGCACAGTTAAATAGGATTTCATAAAAATTAAAAACTTGTGCTTCAAAAATACTAAAAGGAAAATGAAAAGACAGCCCACAAAATGGAGAAAATATTTTCAAATTATATACCTAACAAGATTAATACGCAGAATATCTATGTATTTTATCTATCTTCTACAACTCAATACAAAGACAAATAACCCAACTAAAAAATGGACAAAGAACCTGATTAGACATTTCTCCAAAGAAGACATACAAATGGCTAATAAGCCCATGAAAACATGTTCAGCATCCCTAATTATTAGGAAAGGCGAATCAAAACCACACTAAGATATACCTCACACCCAGAAGGATGGCTACTATGATAAAAAATGGAAAATAACAAATTTGGAGCAGGATGTGGAGAAAGCAGAACTCTCGTGCTCTCTTGGTGGGAATGTGAAACAGTACAAGCCACTATGGAAAACAATCTGGCAGTTTAAAATGAGGAAAACAGAATAAAATAGAATTCTTTAAAATATTTTAAAATAAATATTTTAATATATAAATTAAATTTAAATTTAAATACTTAATTTATAATTTATAAAACTTATAAATTTACAATTTTATAAATTTACAAACTTAAAATTCACAAAAATTTATAATTTAAATTTATAAAAATTTAAAATAAATATTTTATAATAAAAATAAAAAATAAAGTTACTATGTGATTGATCGGGCAATTCCACTTCTGGGTACATACCCACAAAAACTGAAAACGGAGTCTTAAAGAGATACCTGCATCCGTTCCACCCACACTCATAGCAGCATCAGTCACCGCAGCCAAAAGTTGGAAAGAATTAAAATGTCTATCAATGGACAAATGTATAAACCAATTATGGTAAATATGTGCAATGTAGTATTAGCCTTAAAAAGGGAAGAAATTCTGATACATGCAACATGGATGAGCTCTGAAGACATTACACTAAGACATTTGAAGACAACAAGCCAGACACAAAAAGACAACTACTGTATGATTCCACTTACATGAGGGATACAGAACAGTCAAATTCATACAGACAGAAGGTAGAATGAATGGTAGTTGCCAAGGGCTGGGAGGAGGGGGCAATGGGGGGAGTTACTGTTTAATAGGTACAGACTTTCAGTTTGGGATGATGTACAAGTTCCAAAATGGACAATGATGGTGCTTGAACAACAGCATAACCATTCTTTTTTTTTTTTTTTTTTTTTAAGAGAGAGAGAGGAGGGGCGGGGAAAGGGAAAGAGAGAATCTTAATCAGGCTCCATGCCCAGCACGGAGCCTGACACAGGGCTAAATCAATCTCACAACCCTGAGGATCCTGACCTGAGCCGAAATCAGAAGTCGGGATGCTTAACTTACTGAGCCACCCAGGCACCCCAACAGTGTGACCATTCTTAATGCCACTGAACTATATGCTTAAACATGGTTGGAATGGTGAATTTTATGTTATGAACATTATCACAATAGAAAAAATGTCCCAAGTGTTTCTAGCACTCTATGTGTGGCCTTTGTATGCATGGGGGCTTGTTTCTAATAAATTTCACAGTAATCTTAAAATCTAGTAAATTAGTGAAAAGGGGTTAAACAGATAACTAGAGATTTCTAGAGCACCTTTCATATGCATAGATTTATGTTAAGTTTTTCAACCTAAGGAAGCTCCTAGGGCTCTAAGTTGCTACATGATGTCCTACTGGAGTTGGCACACGGCAGTGATTCTCAAAAAGGACAGTATTGCCCCATGGGCAGTGTAACGGAAATTTATGAGAGCATTTTGGGTTTTAAGAGTGGCCGTGTGCAGTATACAGGACAATCCTATCAATGAAACATTACCCTGTGTGCGGCACAATTTCCAAATGACCCTCTGGACATCCCTGTTGGTAAAACAAACAGACAAAACACAGGGTCATAATCTGAGTCTAGAACCCCACTTTCCATATAAACAAAGATGATACATTTTTGCATGCCTTAAATAAATACTGATTTTTTCCAAAAATGCAACTACTTCAAAAATGGAGAGAAGACGTCATCCTTATCACCTAGAAATTTTACAACAGTTGAGCACCATTTCTGACGAGAGCATTCTCAGAGGCACACACATTGCAGTTGCATGTAAAGCGAACTACACATGATGCTACATATGGAAAAAGTATTTTGAGTTTTATAATGACTTGTATTTGCAACTGAGCACCACATACTGAAAAACATTATAAATTACTTTCTTTTACTTCTCTAATATATTAGTTGCATGTTATACTGCTTTTAGTAAATACATATAGATATGTTACAATTTTCTATACATCTTATCAGGAAATTACAGGTGACATTAAATCTATTTGCTACAAAATGGATGCATATTGCAGATACTGTAAATGTCTGTTTTCCACAGAATGTGAAGCAATGAAATAAGAACTTTTTTCTCTTCCATCTATCCATATGCAGGATGAGATGTAGAATGACAGAGGTCATTCTTACATTCACTCTAAGGCTGGACAAAGATTAACTCCAAGTTTTGCTCCAACTCCAAGAGGTCTATGAAACTATCAACTGTTCTCGGGTGATTTGGGGTAATGCAACACTACCAGAAAACAACCACCCATGAATCCACTCACTCCCACTGGTTATCATTTATAATGATTCCACCCACCTCATCAGTTCTCACACCCAACATGATGCCCCAGGTGATACACACTAAGGGTGACAAACTTGTCATAAAACCTCTATAGAGCACCTCCACTTATAAACCTGAAGACTAAACAGAGCATCTTGTGGAACTGTAGCAAATCACTTAAGAATCACAAGTATACATTTTTATAGAGCATTATGTGTGAAAGAAGACCTGTATCATCACCAACCAATGACATTAGGAATAATGGGAGAAAATGAAACTGAATATAGATATGTACTATTTTTATGAATATGTATTATTATCAGAACTCCCATAATTTGAAAGCACTACAATTAAATTATAATATGTACAGTTAAAGAATATTAGAATGAAAACTCAAAGATAATCATAAAGTCAATCTAGAATACTAAATTAAATCAACAGGCAAACATTCACAATGGTATTATCTGTGAGACTCTCCACTTCCAACAGGGCTCTACAGTCATTTACAGTCATTTAGAGTCAAGCAAATGCAAAATGCACTTCTACTGCTAATCCTATGATTATTGATATTTACAAGAACAATTTATCAATCTACTTTGCACAAAGAAAAACAATCTGAACAGCCCCCTTTTTTTTTTTTTTAAACAATTTGGAATTTCTGTTGTTCCCAGTGAGCAGGTTAAGTTGTATATTATCCGACTTCACTTTCTGAAGACTGCATTTCTGTGCTCACTCCTGTATCACAATTACAGTTTCTACCTATGTTTCCCATGTAAGTACGAGAGCTCCCCCAAAGAAAGGACTGATTTTCTCTATTGTTAAGTGCTCAGTGCCAAGTATAATACCTAGTAAATGGTGGTAGGCTTTGGTAATGTATGAAAATGGCTACCTTAATAGTTCTTATTGTGTGACAAGCACTAATGCTAAGCATTTTGCATTCATTGTTATCACCAATCTTAATAAGCACTGTGACATTACTATGTTCTATCATAAATGGTAACACTGAGGCTTAATACAAATTAAATTGCCCCAGGTTTACCTCACTTGTAAACAGAGATCAGAAGCCAAAGATTTCGTACTAATTTACCTTCTCTGTCTTTAATTCTCAATGAAAATGAAATGAAGGTCAAATGAGATGACACTGTCCTGATGGTGCAGTAACTGTTATGTCAATATTTTGCATATTTACTTTAGTATTTTGATTATATCTATGCCTTATTTCATTTCTAAATAAAAAAAATTAAGGATGATATTCCCAAATAACACCTGTCCTTTTGGGACAGGTAACATGACATGCTGAAGAGTAATCTAGTTTTCAAAAAGTACTATAGTAAGAAATACCTCCAGTTACTGAATAATTTAGCTAAAAAAACAAACTAGTAATGACATATTTGAAGGAGAAAATAAATGAATGGCATATTTAATTTCGCAACAGACACAAAAAAATACTTTAGTCAAATCTCTGAAGGTAAATTGAAAAAGTCTGCCACTAAAAACAAGTACCTTGTGCCATTTAAATTAGTGAAATACTACATGAGGTCTTTCTACTTTATATAAACATAGAGTTTTATTTTTATACTGAGAAGAGCACATTAAACTGCACACTTTTCCATTAGCAGATACATGATGGAATGTTAACAGCACTTTAAATGACAGAAAAAAAGAATAAAAGAGACTCTAATGCAACAGATCTCTAGATGTGAAGTGAGATTGTGAAAAGATAAAATCACTGAGCAAGAAAGGACTTGTAAAGGTCAGCTAGCATCTCTGTTAGCCTCTGGGAGCACAATACACCATTACTGAGAAATGAAAAATCTCTCATTTCTGGAAACTAGGGAGAAAAAAATCCACTTCCTCTAAAAACTCACTCCAGAGATCAACAATATTTAGAATCATAAAATTCCGAAGAATACTTAATATAAATCCCTGAACAGTCCAGCTTAAATCCATTTCCTTTTGTTTGGTCTTTGTGAAATGTGGAAAACAGTTGACCGTTTTAATACAGCCTCATTTATAAAGACTTCAGCTTTCTGTTTTGGAGGGACAATATGTCAGCTTTAGCTTTTTCTCACAGACTTCATTTTCTAACCTCTTATAAACCCTTTTTCTGATGCCCCTCCATTACTTTTAGAAGGCCAAATGAAGAAGCAAGGGGTACTCTAGTGTTCTGAAACGTCAATCACTATTACTAAGCCATCATTCTTGCTCCTCCAATTGCTGGTACCTTTGTAAAATCATCAAATGAAAGCTAAGAAATCATGGAGAACGTCAGAGAAGAGATGAGCAAGGAGGGGTGGGAAAACTAGGTGAGTCTGGAATCAATTTCTGCCAATTGTGAAAACAACTCATTAAAAGGTAAATTGTGAGCACTCAGAAAAGTCGCTGGCATGAGGAAGTGCCCTAGGTTCACGAAAAAAGCCAGCCCTGTTTTGATAAGATTAGAGAAAAAGTCATGGGTAACTTAATTGCAGCAAAGCTTTAAAAATATGTCTCATAATATACACACGCTCAATACAAGAATACAGGGCTAGACTTCACTTCATTTAGGTGGGTTTGTATCTAGCATCTATTTAAAGAATATTGACTAATTCCTATCAGTGTGTCAATCACGTGCTACAAATTCCATACCTCAATCACGAGGTGGGCAATAGAAGGAAAACCTCTATCTGTAAATAGCTTAAAATTCAGAAATAATATTTTCATATATGTTAAAATGGATGTAAGGCACGGAAGTTAGGTGGAAAGTGTCCCATTTTTCAAATGTGTTACTGGTTTGAGCTAAGTAGTTACATCATTAATTTTAGAAGAACAGAATTAACCTGCCAACGGTGCAGAATTTACTAAACACAGCAGAATGATGAAGAATCCACCCTAAACAGAACATATTGTGAAGACATCTGGAGATTGTACAAGGTCTGAATACCTGCTATTGTTCAAATGTTATGGGCCCGTGCACGGAAGGGCTACTAGGATGCTAAGGTATGGGGGGTGGGGGGGGCGGTAATGTGATAAAGATAATTACAGAGCTAAAGTTATTTAAATAAAAAATTGAGGGGTTCTAGTTCAGTGACCTTTTGTACTTCAAACATCTAAAACCTGTTCAGATGTTCTATAAAAGCAAACGGACACAAACACTGCCGAGAAAATGAATACAAGGACTCCAGAGACAAGGACACCTAGATGTGTCAGTCTCAAGTCAGCTCCAAGTGTCCCTCAAAGCAGTACTTGGCCACATTCCCTAAAATAAGTCCAGCTTCACAAATTATTTTTTAAAGTTTAACAAAGATTTTGCAGGGAGACAAGGAATAAGATTGGTACCACACCGTGCATCACAGAAACCTAACAATATGACCCTCACATGACCCCCACACATCCATTCTTCCTTGCCCTGCTTCTCTTCACTGAAAGTCACTTCAACTCCCTTCCTTCTCTTCTCACCTGGTGTCTCAACAACCGTCCACCAGGCTCAGGCACACCCAACCCCAGTAGGTCGCTGAATAGTGACCACTTATTATTTCTCTCCACCAACCTTAAGGAGATATTCAAAGTATTCATTCAACCCAAAAAGAGCTTCTTTCTTTTTTTTTTAATATTTTATTATTATATTATGTTAGTCACCATACAGTACATCCCTGGATTCCAATGCAAAGTTCGATGCTTCATTAGTTGTGTATAACACCCAGTGCACCATGCAATACGTGCCCTCCTTACTACCCATCACCAGTCTATCCCATTCCCCCACCCCCCTCCCCTCTGAAGTCTTCAGTTTGCTTCTCATAGTCCATAGTCTCTCATGTTTCATTCCCCCTTCTGATTACCCCCCTTTTCTTTATCCCTTTCTTCCCCTACCGATCATCCTAGTTCTTATGTTCCATAGATGAGAGAAATCATATGATAATTGTCTTTCTCTGCTTGACTTATTTCACTTAGCATTATCTCCTCCAGTGCCGTCCATGTTGCAGCAAATGTTGAGAATTCGTTCTTTCTGATAGCTGAGTAATATTCCATTGTATATATGGACCACAGCTTCTTAATCCAGTCATCTGTTGAAGGGCATCTCGGCTCCTTCCATGATTTAGTTATTGTGGACAATGCTGCTATGAACATTAGGGTGCATATGGCCCTTCTCTTCACTACGTCTGCATCTTTGGGGTAAACACCCAGCAGTGCAATGGCTGGATCATAGGGTAGCTCAATTTTCAACTTTTTAAGGGACCTCCACACTGTTTTCCAGAGTGGCTGTACCAACTTGCATTCCCACCAACAATGTAGGAGGGATCCCAAGAAGAGCTTCTTTCTAAGTGGACAGATTTCCCTAACTACTGAACTACTGAAATGACAGTTTCAAGAGCAAAACCTGTTGGAAGACAGGAAACTGAAGAGAATTCTAATGATTTCACTTGTCATCAACAAAGCCAACTCTGGAAGACGTAGCATAGTTCTCTTCCTGCGGTTCATATTGACCTTGGCATGCAGGTGTGTACCCTCTGTTTGAGAAGAATATCTATTTCCTGATCTATCTCAGCAGGAGAAGAGTATGTGTCCTGATCTATAAAATGAGGATATCCACACACACTTCCTCAGCAAGCTGCTGTAGGATTTAATAAAATACCTTAAAGATCCAGGCAAACCACCTGGCACATTAGCAGCCACTCAGTGACTATTAATGAAACATACTGATATTTTTATAGATCCCTAAAGAGGCTGCCTAGCAAATGGTAAGCACTATACAAGTACCTGTTAATAAATAAACAACTGAGCACCTTTCCAGTGACTTCCAATCATGCTATACAATTCCATGGTCTACCAGAAATGTTGCAGGGATAATTTTCAGCGTTCTGGAAAAGAGGATGGACGAAGTAAGGGACAACAAAAATCTCTCTGGACTAAACTCCCTATCACTCTATGATTCAGTGTATTTCGGATTGTGCAGCTCACGCTTTATAAACAAACACAAACCCCCCTTAACAAACAATAACATTACAGATTAACTTATATTTTAAAATCAAATTTAATAAGAGCCCAGAGAGGTTATATTGCAGAGCCATATAATGCATTTCTAAAAACATATGACATCTAAAGAAACTCTTTCTTGTTGACACAAACATAATAAGGAGTGGAAAATTTCACTAGCATGCCAGTGATAAATAGTTGACATTCTTAAACTCTCATTCTCTAAATCAATATCTTCTAACAGATTTCTCTTTAATCACCAAAGCCATACTCAATTAACTTCTCAAATGCTTCTCAAAACATGCTGCTGCTGATTTAAGATCTAATTTCCTTCTCAGCATAAAATAATCTCCAACTACATTTATATGCGCCTTCATAATGTAGCCAGCCAGTTTCTCCAATGCTCCCATACGTGCACCAGTAAAACAATACCTCACAGGGTTGAGAGAATCAACTGAGGTAATGACGTAACAGTACTTCATAAACTGCAAAGTACTATATATGAATGAGCTTCTCACAAACTGTAACCTTGGAATACTAATATTACGAAGAATGCCAAGAAGTGTTCTGTGAACACCAGGCTACCTAGTTTAATAAATTGTATACCTGTTTTGAGAATTCACAATGCACATTAGCATATTAAAGATTCAAAAGTGTCCTATGGTAAAAAGTCTGTTAACTTTAACTCAGCACTTCTTAGATGTGGGAAGCCAATTTACTTGATTTATGGAAATTCCGTGTTCTGGAGAAAAGTGTTTGGAAGATACCATGCCATACTACATCAACTATTATGTTAGCTATAAAAGAATTTTTTTGAAAAAAATATTACTAAATGGAAAGAATATTAAAAATGTACTTCCTGCCTTTCTTAGGAAATACTCAAAATGTTTTACCAAAATATCCTCTTTCATAAATTTTCACATTGCTCTCAAGAATATAACGTACTGTAACAATTCAAGGTAATATTCTTCTTAAAAGTATTAACTGGTAAAATCACTCCAGATAACATCGGCAAATAACTTGAAATGAAGCCTTTGGTCTTCAAATGAATGTCATAGTATTCGTTTTAAAATAAAAATCTCTGAAGGCCACAATGAAAAGTCGGGGCTGGAAACTGTCTGATCAATTTCCAAACTCTGATTTCTACTGAGTTTCTTCCAGACACTTAATTACACCATGATGGGAATACCAGAATATATCCTTCTTATATGAAAGCCACCTTCCTAAGATACAAAGTTGAGCACAGATCTTAGAGAATAACAGATTTTTTTAAACAAATTAAAGTTCTTAAAAGATTACCTGGTTCATTCCTGCCATTTTTCTTTTTTTATTATATCAGTTACCATACAGCACATCATTAGTTTCTCATATAGTGTTCCATGATTCACTGCCTGCGTATAACACCCAGTGCTCCATGCAGTACAGTCCTGCCATTTTTCTTAATAACTAACCTGAGGTTCAGAGAACTACAGAGAAACTGGGTTCCGTGAGTTCCTGTGTTTTCATGTACACTCTGCTGTCATATGCTCACATCATGTGCAAACAGCTCTAGTGTTATCCCACACATTTTCAAGGAAAACTGTCTGCAGTGAGCTAACCTAGAGGAGAGGCTACCTATACTATGAAAAAGTCACTTGTGGAGTAATGGTGGAATCGTTTAAAAGAGAAACTGTCATCTTCAACAGAGCTGTCTCCAAGCAGAGATCTATGCTTGGGGGGGAGGGGGGTTTGTTTACTGATGGTTAATGAGTGATCCAACCAACTCAGCAAGGTCAACAGTAACTAGCAGGTAATGAGCATCTAGCGTGTGCCCAGCACTTGACACATGTCTAATCCTCACTGCAATTCCTATGAGACAGATGTTTTCTGCCAATTTCACAGATGAGGAGATTGAGTTCCCCAGAAATTTAGAAATGTGCCATGGTCACCCCACCAATTAAGAGCTGCAGTGGAGATTCAAACTAAATTCTACCTGTTTGAAGACTGGGATATTTTAGTATAAAAAACTGAAATGGAGAGAATCTACTTGGATACGACCACAAATAAAGATTCTCGGCCATCTAAACAGGAAAACAAAGATATTTCAAAACACCAACAGTTTGCTGAAAACAAAAACAATAAATAGAAATGTCTCAAGTGTCTGTGATGAACCACCCACTGGGTCTATTACTTAAACTTGAGCTGTGGTCATGTAGGATTTAGGCTTTTCTAGACACTACGAGACACTATTTCAAAAGAAATAAGAGTGAGGAGGAATCAAGTCACACAGTCTGGCTCAAAAACAAAGGAGACCAGACCCAGAGCTATGGCTCTCAGCACGGTGTCACTCGGCCAAGCCTATCTGGATTTGCGCCAGAACAGGGCACAAGGGCACTGTAATAAACAAGCAAGCAAAACTTAAAAAGAACTGTTTCATAAGTGTGTCTGTGGGACTGTCAAAGCATGAGGCACCAGCAGCTGTGGCCCAAGACAGTACTCTCAACTTGACCCACAAGAGACTTGGTGAGACCACAGACAGACACAGCACTCAAGCCTGGGCACCATCAGTCCCAGCATGGGGGCGGTGGGTAGTGAGCAGCGGCAGGAGCCAGGCCACCTCCGACCTCAACAGCTCGAGAAGACCTCCCCACAGAGAGTCATGCCAACAGCAGAAGAAAGGACAGAGTCCATGTGGAAGCCAAGAGCAAACGCCCGGCTCAAAAAGTCTCCCCAACAAATTCCAGGAGGGACAGGGAAGAATGTGAAAGGGATAGATTTCTGAGGATGGCAAGATTAGCATGGTCCGTATTGAGAAAATAGGCTTCACCAGTGGGAATGCAGCTTTGTTTAAAGGTCACGCTCTGAAAAAGAAAAATTAAATATCTAGAAACACTGTTAAATATTAGCAGACCGATTAAGCATATAAACCCCTCATTAAGAGTTTTGGAATTAGAAAGAAATGATTTCAAAAGTTCTCCTTTAGAATAAATGTTTTTTGTTTTTGTTTTTTTGGTGATTTCAGTAGGTGCACAAAATTTACTCAAAAAGTATAACCGTCCAGGTTCACCGTACAACTTGAGAGTTTCTCTTCAGGGGATTCTACAAGTTTTCAACATTCAACTGAAATAAACAGCTCTTTCAGTCTGGAGTAAGGGGAAAGTGCCATAGCATGTGGTTATTCAAACGTCTGACTTAAAAGAAATTTCAACTTGATTAATTCTCAATAAGTTCTCCAGAGTTATCTTTACTTGCTTTGCCAATTACCTACTAGTCCTTATTATCTATGATAATTTCATTTAGGAATTTGAGATGGGGGCGCCTGGGTGGCTCAGTTGTTAAGCGTCTGCCTTTGGCTCAGGGCGTGATCCCGGCCTTCTGGGATCGAGCCCCTCATCAGGCTCCTCTGCTGGGAGCCTGCTTCTTCCTCTCCCACTCCCCCTGCTTGTGCTCCCTCTCTCACTGGCTGTCTGTCAAATAGATAAAATAAAATCTTAAAAAAAAGAAAAGGGGAGGGAATTTGAGACGGACATACGTGACTGTGGAAATATGAAAACAATGTATATTTTATTTTCTAAAACCACCGTGGATTTAACAGACTTCTAGAAAGCCAAATTAGATACTATGCTCAGGTTATCCATTCTATTTCCCCCTAAAATTAGATCGTTGCATTTCATTATTAAAAAGTGATTCTTNAAAAGTGATTCTTGGATAAACATATAATCCCTGAGGAGTGATATTAATTAGCAAAAAAGGGGGGGTGGTTAATAGCACTGATTATGTATTATAAGGAATCTTATAATTTTAATGCTTTTCAGGGCCTCAAATGTAATTTAGATGAAGAGTTTTCAATCTTTATTTAAATATAAACCTTTTTCTTTTAATGCGGACTTGCAATGAAGTCCAATTTCCTATTTCCCCCTAGTTGGATCTATTCAAACCACAATGGTCTCCTCACTATTCCTAAATATACCCAGCATATTTCCGAAGCAGGGCCTTAGCACTCGCTGTTTCTAATTCCCTTGTTTATTTCTAATTCGATTTACTTAAACAACAAAAACAAAAAACAGATCACCCATTTCTCTTCCATCTGCACACCGACAACCACCAATCTGTTATCTGCATTTATGAGCTTGGTGGGTTGGTTGGTTGACTGATTGACCGATTTTTAGATTCTACATATAAGAGATCATATGGTATTTCTCTTCTTCTGACTTATCTCACTTAGCATAATACCCTCGAAGTCCACCCGTGTTGTCCAAATGGCAAGACTTCATTCTTTTTTATGGCTTAATAACATTCCAGCGTGTCTTTATAGCATAGCTTTCTTTATCCATTCATCCACTGATGGACACTCACGTTGTTTCCACATCTTGGCTACTGTAAATAATGCTGCAAGTAACACTGGGTGTGCATATATGTTTCAGAGTCAGTGTTTTCATTTTATTTGGATAAACACCCAAAAGTGGAATTGCTGGATCATATGGCAGTTCTATTTTTAATTTTTTGAGGAACCTCCATACTACTTTCTGTAGCGGCTGCACCAGTTTACATTCCTACCAACAATGCACAAGGGTTCCCTTTTCTCCACACCCTTGCCAATAGCTGTTAATTCTACTCTTTTTGATAGGAGCCATTCTGACTAGTGTGAGGTGGTATCTTGTGGTTGTGATTTGTATTTTCCTAATAACTAGTAAGCACAGTATCTTTTCAAGTCCCTGTTGACCATCTGTATGTCTTCTTTGGGAAAATGTCTATTCATAACCTTTGACCATTTTTAAATCAGATTGTTGGTTTCCTGCTATTGAATTGTAGGAGTTCCTTACCTATTTTGGATACCAGCACTTCCATTAGATATTTGGTTTGCACATATTTTCTCCCATTTGGTAAGCTTTTTCATTTTGTCAATGTTTTCCTTTGCTGTGCAGATGCTTTTTAGTTTGATGTAGTCTCATTTGTTTACTTTTGCTTTTGGTGTCAGATTCAAATTATAACCTAAGTTTTCTCTGAGGAGTTTTATGGTTTCTAGTCTTACATTCAAATCTTTCAACTTTTTTTTTTTCCAGAGAGAGTGTGCACATGTGCTTGTATGCAAGTGGGGTGGGGGATACAGAGGGAGAGACAGAATCTTAAGCACACGACCCAAAATGAGGCTCGATCTCATGACCCTGAGATCATGACCTGAGCCAAAACCAAGAGCCAGACACTGAATGGACTAAGCTACCCAGGCACCCATTTTGAATTAATTTTCATGAAAAGTTTAAGACAGTGGTCCAGTTTCATTCTTTTGCATGTAGCTGTCCATTATTCCCAATACCATTTACTGAAGAGAGTGGCCTTTTTCCATTGTATATTTTCAGCTCTTTTACCATAAATTAATCAATCATGTATGTTTGGGTTTATTTCTGAGCTCTCTATTCTGTTTCATTGATTTATGTGTCTGTTTTTATACCAATACTATACTGTTTTGATGACTACTGCTTTGTAACATGGTTGGAAATCAGAGGGCCTGATATCCCTAGCTTTGTTGCTCCTTTTCAATACCGCTGTGGCTATTTGAGGTCTTTTGTGCTTCCATATATATTTTAGGATTATTTTTTCTAGTTTTGTGAAAAATGCCATTGGAATTTTGACAGGGATGGCACTGAATATGTAGATTGCCTTGGGTAGTATGGATATTTTAACACTCTTAATTCTGATAATCCATGAGTCAAGAATCTCTACCTGTGTCTTCTTCAATTTGTTTCATTAATGTCTGATAGTTTTCAATATATAAGCCTTTCACTTCCCTGGTTAAAGTTATTCCTAGCTATTTTATTCTTTTTGATGCAATTGTCAATGGAATTGTTTTATTAATTTTCCTTTCTGATAGTTCATTTTTAGTGTAGAGAAAAGCAACAGATTTTTTAAGTTGATTTTTTGTCCTGTAACATTGCTGAATTTGCTTATTAGTTACAACAGTTACATACTGGAGTCTCTAGAATTTGATATGTATAATATCAGGTCATCTGTAAATTGCGAGTTTTATTTCTTCTTTTCCAATTTGATGCCTTTTCTTTTTCTTGCCTAATTGCTCTGGCTAGGATCTCTAATACTGTGTTGAATAAAAGTGGGAAGGGTGGGCAGCCTTGTCTTATTTCTGAATTTAGAAAAAAGCTTTTGGCTTTTCACCATAGCATATGATGTTAGCTCCATATATGGCCTTTATTATGTTGAGGGGGAATAAGTGTACTTAAAATGTATACTTGGGGATTTATTTCACCTTACAAAGGATACCTTAAATCCCTCACTCACCACTAGACCCAAGGTACAAGAACCTTCTCTTCTCTTGTTTTTTTTTCACTTCTTACAACAGGATACATGGCACATGATAAGCACACAGTATGTGCTTACAGACTATAACATATGTATTTAAGACAGGGGAAAAGTGTTTGGGAGAATTATGCAAATGAACATGGCACTCTCAACAACTAAGTCCTGCTCCAACAGTTCCTTGTTAAGAGATGACTAAGGATAAGCTCCAAGAGACTTGCCTGCTCCTACGTACAGAAGCTTTCTACTAGTCTACTCAGTGACAGTGAATTTTTTTTTCTTAAACATCTAACTACATAACTCTGTTATCATTCTTTCTGGAATGCCATTGCTACTTAAAACTTCAAAACCTCAATTATAATCACTGATCTTTAATAATAAAGACACCAGCCTACTCACTGACTTTGACACCTTAATGACTAAGAGTGCAAAGTCTTAAAAACTAGACTACATGAATTGTATTTAAAAGAAGGTAAGCACATAGGAGTTTTTGTTTAAACTTGATGAAATCATGTGATTTCAAAATAAAAACAAATACTCCTAACAATCAAATTGGGAATCACTAAAACCTTTATTGTAGATTTGGTGCACACACACACCCCCCAAAAATTCATTTTTACACTTTATACATGTCTGATAGAAATATAGAATTGAAAATTATTTAAATTGGCAATACTATCAAAGAAAATTTTGTTTCCTTTTCTACGTAAGAAAAAACAATTCAGTCCTGATGAAAATATCCAAACAGCAAAATAATTTATGTGTTTGATTCACAGCAACTCTGAATGGTTTGTTCTTATTCATGGAAGGAGACTCAAAGCATTAAATTTTCTTTTTACCAAGGAAAGCTCAATAATTCAAAAGTTTCATAATCCTACATATTGAGTCAATAATTTTGAAAAATCTCTGTAGTTTGGTTAGAAATACAACATTTATCCATTTAAAAATGAATTTTCAAAAGCAGGCTAAAATGGAATGAAAAATAACTGACCTATTTATTTTTTTATAATATGTAATAGGTATTTTTGCTGCAATATTTCTCACTAAAAACGATATCTCATAAAAATAACCTACTTGAAGAAATATTGTATTTGTAGCTTAATAAACTGTAAATCCAAGTCTTTCACACTTAGACCCCACAAATAATTCTGGAACACAGCCCAGAAAGCTTTGCTGAGGTCAAAGCTCTAGTTACAATAACTGAAATCTTTCTAAGTTCTTGCAACTGAGAGAAAATACCAATTTCAAAAGATATTTTATAGTTTTCTCTCAAATGTAAAACATACCCATCATTTGCTTTACTAAGAAGAAAACCACCCTAAACAATTACATAATAATTGAACTGTGTTCCTTGTCAACCATAAACCTAAATTAAGTTACTCTAGTAAAGAATATAAATCATGGTAGAGTTTTATTCATCTAAGAAGTACCCAAATAAAAAAATGAAAGTCCCAGATAATTTCATTCTGGAAATTAACATACACACTAAAGTCACAGAATCAGGTTTTAAATACCCCATCCCTGCCACTCTTTCCAGGGCAAATGCCCAAGACTTTGGAAAAGGTTAAAGCTTAATTCTAAAGTCCCTGTGCAATGAGTTCAATCCTACTTAACCATAGCTGTAGTAAAAAAATTTGCCATATTTTCACAGGGGCTTAAAAACACACACTTCACAAAACATTTACAATCCAGAACTCAAACACAAGACATTATAATCATAAAAATAACAAAATAAAGGTGTACCTCTTTATTGCTCTCTTTTAAAAAATCAGTTTAGTGAGTATAGAAACCTGATTTCTATAAAGCTTATGTAAGTTGGCTGCATGAAATACTTCCAGGAATTACAGTATAGGAAACAGAATAGGTGTCACAAAAGATTAAGAAGACTAGAACATTCTCTAAATGCAAGGAAAAAAAATATTATTTTCAGTTCACAATTTTTTTTTCTCTCCATCTTGCCCAAGGCACAAAAGACAGATCTCTTTTTTGTAGTTTCTGAAGTAAAGTAGCCAGACTTCTGTTTAAGGATGGTAAGACCATTAACTAATATGACCCCTCAAAATAAGCTGACCAGAAGCAGTCCTTTGTATATTTATAATATTTTAGCATTTTGGATGGAACAAGCAGTGTATCCGTGGCATCTTTGAGTTATTAATCACCTCACTCTTTTTCTTCAATTGTATCAGAGCAAAAATACCTCCAACATATTCCTGGTTAACCTGTAGAAAGGGAAACGGTCTTAACTTCAATTTGATGATGAAACCTATCAGTGTTCAAATACACTTCCAAAGTTATTAGAAAGATAGTGTACGAGCATTAACTACAGCTTCCTATTTCTTAAGATACATATATTATAATCAAAACCTTAAGCCAGGGATGTAAAACTGTGTATTATGCCTTTATCAAATAAAAAAAAATGCTAAATTAAAATGAATACTCGGGATTCTTTTTGAAGAGTACATCAGACATGACAAGCTTGATTAATTTAATCGGCCCACTTAGAGTCTCTGTCACCATCATGCTGCGGCCAGCTTGTGAATGATAGGGATATTTTTACACTGTGGCATCTTCTGAAAAAATCAACATTTTAGTTACTTTGTTTAATGGGGAAGTCACTGACATAGAAATAAGTATTTCTAAAATATAACAATCCACATTTATTCTTTGGTAAATATAGTTTGTAAGTATAATTAACTCTTTCTTCAAAGATTCAGAATAATTAAATATTCTGAATAAATTAATATATTCTTAAATATTATTTAATATTATTATTTAAAACTATTCTTAAATATTCTGAATAAATATATATAGGAATATATATATTTCATTTTTCATTTGAAATATTACAACCCTAAATAAAGAAGATATAAGAGATGAGACTGAATCTATACTAATATCAGACTAAATCCTGAAGTCGGTTTCTCTCATTTTTAAAAAACAAAACACTGACACTATTTTAATGTACAGGTAGGAGTTATTCTTCCTTTTAAAAAATCCAGTTAAAACACCTGATTATGTGTATCAGTCAATACTGGCATTTTAAGTTATAGTTATTAATTCTTTCAACATAAGACATAACCGTAATTTATTCAACCAACATTTACTGAATGTCTACTCCTTACCAGGCTCTGTCCCCCTAATGGAGGGAAAATACCCTTTAATTTCACAAATGCAAAAGCCCACTTAATACAACATGAGGATAGAAGCTTACTTTAGATCAAAGCAGAAGACAGTACTTGACAAGCAACATACCAAGAGGGTTAAGAACCTGGAATTTGCTGAGATGGACAAGACCTAGCCTGGCCACTTACTAGTTGTATAACCTTGGGCAGATTACAGGTCTATCTAAGCCTCAATTTCAATTTCCTACTTTGCAGCATGAGGTTAATATTACCTACCCCAGTTCTAAAAAACTGAAGAAACAGAGTCCATGAAAAAGAAATGAGAGGCAATGAAAGGAGAATGAAGAACATAAACATAAAAGCAGAGAAATCAACTCAATATAAACCTATCACCCTAATAATATTCTTGCTTGTGCACTTTAATAGCTGAGGGGCTGAATAGTTAACAGCTCTGAACCTGAAATTCAAGTGCCTCTCCTTGTAAGTTCAAAGCCCACCCCCAGCATTTATTCCTCCCATAACTAATGTTTCCTTCTGCTTTATTTTGCCACTAAACTCTTTGAGGGCAGGACCCATGTTTGATGCATGTTTGGATCCACACACTTGACCCAGCCCACAGCTGATAGTAGCTAATTAAAGATTTATTGAATGATATCTGCTTTAAGGTTCCGAGAGATTATCCTCATGTATAAATCCAGGCTACATGGTAGGACTACCACTGAGCTTTATGATTCATGATACACACAGATGATTCCTGAATGAGGCATTTATTCCAATGAAGGTGGGAGCATCACAAGAATGAGGGTTTTACAACAGCTCAATTACAGAAAGTGGAGGAGAGAATTGAGACATCTTGTGGCACTCAGTAGTACAGGCATGCCAAACGCAAAACCAGTCTCTACCGGATTCCTACCACAACCAGCACAGAACAAGCGATGTTCTTAAGAACTGTACACTTGTAGACTTGTAATTTTTTTGGCTTTACGACTGCTTAGAAGTTAGAAACGTATGATTTTTACACCTAATTACATGTTACATAATTGTATAAGTTAAGTGATAACACAATATATGTAAATCAATATTAGGAACCTGTAAGAAATATTTCCTCCTGGGGCGCGCCTGGGTGGCACAGTGGTTAAGCGTCTGCCTTCGGCTCAGGGCGTGATCCTGGCGTTATGGGATCGAGCCCCATATCAGGCTCCTCCGCTATGAGCCTGCATCTTCCTCTCCCACTCCCCCTGCTTGCGTTCCCTCTCTCGCTGGCTGTCTCTATCTCTGTTGAATAAATAAATAAAATCTTTAAAAAAAAAAAAAAAAGAAAGAAATATTTCCTCCTTATTAAAGACATAGATACTATTCAATTTTGACAAACATTGCCCCAAACGGAGCTCATAAACACACATGGGCAGGATTGGAAATTGGTAAGGATGGTAAGGTATTCCTAGAAAGAAGAACAGCATGAGCAAGGGTATCAAAGGTAAGAAAGCACGGGATGTCCTCTGAGATTGCCAAGGGACAGTCATGGGAAATACAGAAAGGCAGGGTGGAAGCCAAACCACAGCAGCTCTTGAACACCATACTAATAAACAGGGTGATATTCTGTAAATAACCGGAGCTACTAAAGACTTCTGAGAAATTACTGATAAGATCAAAGCTGTCATTTATGAGGATTAATTTAGAACGGAGGGCGGAAAGTGTGTAGGTAGGAAGACCAGGTAGGAAGGTGGTACAGCAGATTAATTTATGTGAAAATGGAAGGAGGAGGATAATGGACAAGGCAATGGAAATGAGAGTAAACAAGGCTTGGGAAATAACCAGATGTGAGAGCACAGAAAACGAAGATGCCAAAATTGCTATGAATTAGCCTATAATAACAAAAATTGTTTACTTATGAAATATTTCAGTCATACAAAAGTATTCAGAAAATAAGAAAACAAACATCTGTGCATTCAGCACCCTGCTTAAGATGAAAACATTACAGCACCCTGGACACTTCTCCCTCATCTACTTCCCTTTCTCCTTCCTTAAAATAACCAGCACTCCAATTGTGGTGTTTAGCCTCACCAGGCACTTCTTTATACTTCCGCTATATATGTTCTACCTGTAAACATGATATAGTTTTGAAGATTTTCTAACTTTATATGAATGTATCATAGAGCATATCATTTTGCAAACTGCATATTTAATTGAACACTGCCACTGAGATTTATCATACATTTAGTTTTTCTGTGTAATATTTCATTTGCATAATTGTATAGAGTATTTCATTTTTAAGATATACTCTATTCATTCTTTTGCATTTATTCACACCTGATGATGAATGATTCACGTATTTCAAATCTTGCTATTACTAGCAATATCACAAGGAACATTTTTCTCGCTACAACTACACTTTCTCTGGAGTATGTACCTGGGAGTGGGATTACTACAGCCAAGCAATGTGTATCTTTACCCAACAGGCTTCTAGCAACTGATGTTCCCACCCAAAAGGATATTAAAGTGGTCCAGGTCAGCATTTAGTGGTGTCTGATTCTGAGAGGCGTGAAATGGTATCTCATTTTAATTTGCATTTCCATCATAATAGGTGGTACATAATATGCTTTTGCCCCACTTTTTTGTTCATGGGCATACATCATCAATGTTAACATGAATGAATTAATTCATCTTGTCTACTACAATTTGCACTTTTTCCTTGCTGCTTAAGAAAGTCTTCTCTACTGCTGATGAGAAAGTTCTCAGGTTGTATATTCTGAAGGCATATATAATTAAATTAATATAAAAATACCATTTGTCAGTATCACTCAAGGCACAGTCACTGAGGCAACACCTTATGCAACTCAATCTTCTCACTGAACTTGAGGTAAAACAAGCAATGCTCATCCAAAAGCAACAACATCAAGAAGCACACAACAGGGGAAATTATATGCAACAAATATGCGAAGTACTACAGGGCAGGTTCTGATGAATCTCAAAATGGACCAGACTCACTTCTTTGGAATAGAAGGTCCTTCTGCCACCCCTTCGCAAATTAAAGTAGACTGCAGATTAAAGTAACAACGTGAAGCCATTTCTACTCATCAGTGTAGTACAGATAATACCACTGAAGGTGAGTGAAGCAGCAGCCTCACGTGCCACCTGCAGGGGTGGAAACTAGAGTATGTGGGGAAAGCAATCTAGCCGTACACAGCATCAGTCCTAACACAGTTCAAACCTTTTAACCCAATAATTTAAGGAAATAATCAGGAATACAGGCAATGATACATGCATAAAATACAGTCACCGTGGCAGAATATCTGATTATAAAATTGAAAGACCTCAATTTTCAACATTAGTGTGATTCAATAAATTATGCAGATCTATAAGATGGAATACTATGTAGGCACTAAACTTGAGATATACTGAAAATATTTAATAATAGGTAGATATATAAGCCACAAAAGTACATGCTTATATACATATACAGTATCATGTAAACTATTCAAAATACATAGAGAAAAGTAACTTGCTCAAAGGTTTATTTTCCCAAATGTTCAAAGAACACATGCAAAACTCAATAATTAGACAATCAGCCTTTGAAAACAATTAGATACTAGAACAAAAGAGAGCAATGCCTATATTTTCTTCCTATAATACAATAATGCTGTATATAAATAAGGATATTCAAGTTTCATCGAGGTATTAGTAACTTCTCATGTAAAGCTCAAGACTAAATAACACAAAGCATGGAAGACAATGAACACATACGCCGTTGCTGATGGAACAATCTGATTAAAAAAAAGCCACTTCATTGTTAAGAGGTAATAAATAAGCTATTTTTTGATACTAGATGTACAAAGGTTTTGGAAGCAGCACCAAACTTCTTTTGTTTAACAGACCCTAACAGCCCTTGCTTTCCTTGGCTGAGGAGAAGGCACCATGGCCCCGCACCGCTCTCCCACCACAGCTGCCTGGACCTAAGAGGACTGAGTGTTTGACCAAAAGGCAGCCCAATATCCACTTGCCAAAAGCTGAAGACTCCACAGCTGGGCACAAAAGGTGGGATGGGCAGATCAGAGTTGTCTGATTTTGGAAAACTAATTAAGAGTTTGAGGCAGTGAGTTGTATGAGCTGAGCATAAAACAGGGAGGAATCAGAAGGCTGGAAGGAAACCACCAAGGCAAGGCCATCAGCTCCAAAGCCAAAGGCACAGTCTTGTTCCCCACCCACCAGCTTTAAAGTTTCAGTGTTGGGTTTCCTCTGAGATGTCTGCGTCATAATACAACACTCCGTGCTGGAGCTAGCTGGAATAGCTCCTAACACAGAAGAAGCCTTACCTATAAATGGGGGTCCTCTTCACACACTTACCATACCAAAGGTTTACCACATTGACCAGCACAGTGCCATTTTTAGAAGAGAATAATATATAAATACTAAAGATGAAATTAGAAAAACAAAGTTAGGAAGAAAAACTTTGTGAATATTTTATGCCCAAGAAAGTTGCAGAATGTATCTTTTATGAAGTCTCTATACTCAAGTTATCACGCCACTGTTGCCTTAAAGTACAAAACAATCTTGGATCTACACCATACACTCCATTATTAGAAGAAACATATTCAGAGTAACAGAATCACTATATAATAACAGAAATGCTCCAGCTGTCTATGGACTCTGAGAAACAAACTGAGGGCTTCAGAGGGGAGGGGGGTAGGGGAATGGGATAGACTGGTGATGGGTAGTAAGGAAGGCACGTATTGCATGGTGCACTGGGTGTTATACGCAACTAATGAATCATTGAGGAAACCGGGGATGTACTGTATGGTGACTAACATAATATGATAAAAAAAAAAATGCTCCAGGGGAATGCTTCAATTTAAGGCACACACATATCCAGTTTTAGAATCTTAATAAAAGAAAACTAAACCTGGAAAATGCTGCAAAGGGAAATGATAGATACGTTATTAAAAAACCACCTTTCTTAAATCACAAACTACATATATGGGAAATAAAGGACAAGTGACATCTCTATATTCTTACTCAAAATAATCTATCAAATGCACTGAATATCTTGGTTACAAACTTATTCATATAATATTTAATGATTAAAAGTATCATAAATCTAAATAACTAATCTTAACTTTCAGAAATCCAGACAAACCATTATGCCAAATGATTTCTAGAATACCACGCAATTCTGAAAATATTAAAGTCGAATTCTCGACTTAGTCCCCGACTTAGTCCCCCATGTATATGGAGTCATTCTATAAAAACTTTACAGCATTTTCTACTTCTATTCAGAAAAAAATAAAAAATGAGTTGTTTATCTGAAAGACCCATTCTGATGCTTGAATTTTCTAACGGTTTTGGTTTTTTTTAAATAACATTTGCTCACTGGTGAGCAAAAACATACACATACCTAAATATAATTCAATACCTATACAAGTCTATGATTTATAAAGTTTAAGTTCTGCTGACTGGCTCTCCAAACATAACTGCTACTAAGAGTCTGTTAAGAGTTTTCTATTCTTCAGGGGCGCCTGGGTGGCACAGCGGTTAAGCATCTGCCTTCAGCTCAGGGCGTGATCCTGGCGATCCGGGATCGAGCCCCACATCAGGCTCCTCCGCTATGAGCCTGCTTCTTCCTCTCCCACTCCCCCTGCTTGTGTTCCCTCTCTCGCTGGCTGTCTCTATCTCTGTGCAATAAATAAAATCTTTAAAAAAAAAAAAAAAGAGTTTTCTATTCTTCAGAACTTCTCTTTTTAAACTGGTTACATTTTATATTAGAGTTTAAGTCATCTCAAATATGACTGCTAAAACTCCCATGGGCTACGCTGTTAGTTGATAACTTTTCAAGAAATCAGTCCTAAAATTCTAAGCATTGCCATGTGCACCATATAAATTATTTTGGAGTTCCTTACTTATTCCTTGCTCTGAAAGCTTCTGAATAGCTTTTGGCAAAAAGCAATAAAATTCAACCAATATATACAATACAACCAATATATACAATAGATGTATATAAAATGCAATCATCCAAAACAAACTTAAAATTATCTACTACAAAGGCATAGTAAGACAAAAGAGAGAGAGAAAAGAAACCCAGAACCCATTTTCTTAATCCTTAAATTTATTAGTAAACAAGCCAAAATAACCATGTTGTTTTTATCCTATGGTAAAACACTTAAAAAATGTTTCCTGTATTTTAATTAATATCAGCTTTCCAAAGATTGTTCCATTTCCAGATACCTAAATAATGCAGGCCATACAGTTGGCATCCATAAATATTTGTGGAATGAATTTACATGTTTCATAAGAACCAGGTGTCATGACTAGCTTAAAGTTAAGCCTAACCAGCAAATGAAAGCAGAAGTGATATATCATTTATGCCATATTTAATCACAAAATGTTTCATATTTTGTAGCACTTCTCAGTAAATATTAATGTAAAGGATAGTTTTCTAAGATCAGAATTGCCTTTTAACGGCAATGGAAATCATGTTGTATTTGAGGCCAGATTAGGAGATGAGGTTACATAAAAATAGTACGATCAATTATTTCAAGACCAATGACTATAAATTTTCTCAGAGTTTGCAACCATCCTTTATTTACTTCTGAGAATGGAATGTCATCATGAACATTACCAGATGAAAATGTTCATAAAAACATATTTATAAGGTCACATTCAACCTGACCTGAATAATCATATTATCAAAAGAAGAAATCCACTTTTAAAAATTTTGCTAACTACACAGAAGATTCATTATGACTAATTATAGTTTTTGATCATTCTCCAGGAAGTGCATGTTTCCATGCAAGATAATATCAAATACTTTTTCTCAAAATGTGCTACTAAAAAACCATTTCAAGTTAACATTAAGAGCTTAAATATTTAAGTGTGATAGGCTTTACATATGCACCTGTAAATATGTGTATGTATAAATTACAGTGAGCTCTCACTTTGTGCAAAGCACTGTTTTAAATACCTTACAGATGAGGTTATGTGAGATTTCATGAATGTGGCAAAGATGGGATAAGTTTTGAAAAATGCTTATCCAACGGATAAATAGAAAAGATCCAGGAGGATCACCTACTCTAGGATTCTGCTTCCCAAATTACGGACCCGCCTGGGGATCAGTAGCAAAGGCAGCCCCTGAAAGCCTGGGAGAAATACAGACTCTCACGCTCCATCCCAGACCTAGAATGAAAATCTACATTTTAAAAGATGCCAACTTATTTCTATGCATATTAAAGTTTAAATTTAAGAAGAGCTGCTTTAGGTAAATAAGGTGAGCATATTTGGACCAGCAAGAATGGAAAGAGCAATAGAGGATGTAATACTGAAAGTATTTTGAAAATTACTGATGTGTTTTTCCTCCTTTGCATTTACATGTATAATGGGAGAAGAGGCAGACGGGGTGCATTAGTGCCATCGAAGGAAAATGGATGAGTACAAGTGGTTTACTTTCCAGGCATCGCATGGCAGAGGCCGTAAGCCTGGTAGCCATTGGGTCATCAGTGGCCTAATGGCAAATGCGGAAGGCAGCTAGGGATGAGAGAGGCCAGGAGACACCTCTATCTTAACATCCCTCTGTGAGCCACAGTTTCAGAGGTGAGCGGTATGTCAGAGAAGATGAAGACACTGCTCAAGGCAGAGGGCCTAGGTGAGATCCTGGGAGAAGAAAGTCACCGAGGCAGGAACACATCCAAGCAGCCTGACGGAGCAGTGTGGCTGTGCGTAAGGAACACCGGAGGTCATCTCTCCGCGGCATATCGGCACCACTGCAAAATGGATAGGACCTGTAATTTTCCACATGCTTGACGTGACCAGAGAAAACAGCGCTCAGCGTAGCCAAGAAAGAGTCTGGCTACCAGTACTGGCTCTATGGTGATGGGTTGCCCAGGAAAAACAGGGATCAGGGGGTCCACAGCATCCATGAGACACAAAGGAGGGGCAAGACCATAAGAGAAACCATCCTGGCTGTAAACAAAATGAGCCATAACAGACCAATAAGCAGTGGATGCTGGCAGGTAAGGGGAAAAAAAAAACTGGCTGCCAGGAACAGGGTACCGTGGAAGTTAATGAAGAAGTCCAGAACAGTACTGGGAGAGCCAACCCACCAAGCCCACGCGCGCGCACACACACCCACCCACCCTGCCTAAACAGAGAAGGCATGCGCAAAGGGTGGCGGGAGACAAAAAAAAAAAAAAAAAAAAAAAAAAACCACACTAAAAAAAAAACCAAAAAACCCACACAGGAATGAAGGGAAACCTTAAGTTCAGTGTTGCCGGATGATACAACGCAATACAGAAAAATAAGCAAAATATTTAGAAAACAAAGTTGATGAAGCTTTTGCCTAACTGAGTGTAAAAGCAAATAAGAAAACAAGATCAGTGGTGCCACCAACTAAAAGAGCGGCAACAGAGAGAAGGAGGGAGTGGTTGGGTAAGTGGGTGAGAGATGGCGCCTTCCGTTTTGGAATATCGTGTTAATAAGGTAAGTAAAGTAAGCCTGCCCTCAACCCTCACCCCACGAGACTAAGAGGAAAACTACAGCCAACCCGGGGTGCACAGGATTCACACAGACAATGTGCTGGTTAATATGTGCTCACAATAAAAAATTACTAGAAGATATGATCTACCTACCATAACACAGAGTCAAGATCCTACAAGTATGTGAACCGCAAGAATTTTATATAATAAATTTTTCACAAAGAGACGATAAGTATGGTATGATGAAAGTAACTTTTTTAAAAAGCTACAAAATAGAAGAATAGAATAATAAACTATTTCCAAAAGATTAGAGTTTCTAGAAATACAAATATTACTAATAAAATTAAAAACTCAATATGTTAAAAGGCAGATTAGTTTGTTGCTAGATAAGGTGAACTGAAAGATATATAAGTAACACAAAAAGATAAGGAGATTAAAAAAAAAAACTGGAGAAAAGTTAACAGACAGGAAGTTAGAATGAGAAGCTTGACCTAATTATAGAAGAAAATCCAGAAGACAGAGACTAACCATAAAATAGTCTCTCTCTAAAAAATACATTCATATGGATTACATGAGTGCCTGTTTTATTTCTCAATATTCCTATATAATTGAAAGACAAGTTTTTTAAACAAAAAGTAATTTAAAGAGTGAATGGAAAGTGAAAAGAGTAAAAATGGGAACGCAGCCTCATGTTTTGAAAAGTTTAGATGGAAAAGGAGAGATTAAAAGTGATTTAAGGAGAATATGGACAGTTTTGCTTGGATTTTATTATTTTTAATGCTGGGCATCATTTCAGAATGTTTATGGACCAGGACGCAGGAGTCTTCAGAGAAACGTGAAGATGGCAGAGAGAACCAGGGTGGATGGAAGGTTCTGGAAGGCGAGAGAGGATTAATGAGTGGGAGCCGGGGTGCAGCACTGGCCTTGAGGAGCACCACCTCATCAGTTCCAGCAACTTAACTGACCAGACGGATGACTGGTTACAGTCACAGCACGTCCCTTGCCTAGAATTCTTGATCTCATTGCTGATTACACTGACTGCTCAGTTTGTGAAAACTCAGTAGATCAATTTTAAATTGCACTGAAATAAATTCAACTCTTGAAATTAGATTAACTTCAGAACTACCAATAAGAAGGCAATTTTCTTCTAATTCCTATTATAGTGATCTTAGTTAGGTGCCATGCTTCTTAAATATCATGAAAGGCTGTCAAAATAAAAGACATGTGCCCAAAGAAAAAAATACAATATAGATTAGATAAGTAAATTACTAGGAAAAATTTTAAACTGTGCCTTAGAAAAGCAAAGTAAACAGAAGGAATTCCAGGTAATTCAAGGTTAAGTCTTCAGAGACTCCTCTGAAATATTATTAAAAGAGACAAATACTATCACAGTCAATGCTTCATTGTTTCTATATCAAGGTTACTACCCCTTCTCAAGAGATGCTCTTTCTCTTTTAAAAGTAAATTCACAGTAATTTGGGAGTTTTATTAGGAATCTGTTTGAGTCATCAGTACAGAAAGTTTCAAAAAGATTTTTAATTTTGGGAGAAGTAATCATAAATTCGCCAGAGAAACAGCACATTCATTTGACTCAACTCAAATAGTGTTTCATAACTTACACTAACAGCCTTGTTTTATTTTCAAGAAAGATAATAGGAAAGTTTGCAGGAAATTATTACATTTATCCTAAAAATGGGTAATAAAAGGGAGAGAAAATTACTTTTCCAATCTGAAAGTTTTCCAATTACTTAAAATCCACTCTCTCTAGAATTCCTAACATAGTGCAGATATTTACCTGGTCTTTTCCCCATGGGGATACTGTTAACAGAAAGCCAAGTCCCACAAGGAAGCCATAGTTGGATCAGAAACTAGTAATTAAGATTGATTTTATACTTCTTGATATCTTTGCCATGTACATACCCTTTGCTAAGAAGAGCCAACAAAAGGTTTTAATATCTATGACCATAAATGGATCAGACTGGAAGGAGACAGAGAGGGAGGGCTGACTCCAAAGTCTCTGAAGTATTTATCATAACAGCTTATATTTATTAAGAACTTCTGTGCCATGTACTATTCTAAGTACTCTGGATGTATTAGCTTACTTTGTCCCCCAGCCCTATGAGGTAGGTACATTTATTATCCAGAATTTATAGAAAAGAAAATTAAAGCTTAAAGAATTAGGAGAAGCCGCCCCAGATCTCCAGGAAAACATTTTCCTGCCAGAGTCGTAGGTCAACAGCCTTTCCCTGTGTAGAGTCTCTGGACAGAGCTAAATAAACCTTGGAGGGCTTAAATTCCTTCTATGTGGAGACCCTAACAAAACTAAGTTATACATAGAAAAGTCTCTTCTAGATGGCAGGTCTCAGAGCTTACAGCCAGCCAGGATCAAACAATAAGCTCAGAAATGCATGGAAATGGACAGATTTATAAGCACAGTAATTTCTGAGAGGTATGTGAACCTGCACCCTCATCTGTGTTCAATAATGAAGACCCCCAATGTTAAAGTTCACCTCCCTTAGTATCTATTATTATACCATTTCTTCCCTATTTGCCATTATAAGGAACTACTTTTACGGATATATTTTATTTCTGTAAGTAAATCACAAATTTTCTTAAGGATCTGGTGAACCTAAGGCATAACTCAAAACCAAAAATATACAACGCACTTTGCAAATGCCACCAATGATAATTCTTGCCACATAAGGACAGGCAAGACATAAAGAACAGACTGTGGGCAGTTTCTGAGCACCCTACTGGCTCCAGAAAGCCAAAGTTACAATCTCATTGTCCTGCTGTGAAAGACAGGATTGTGAGAATACATTTGATGCCACGTCATATGACTGCATGCATTTTAAGAAAGCACTCAAATAACATGTGAAATAGCAATACAGCAATCCTACTGAAAACAAAGTGTCCCAAAAAAAGGAAATGTGTACAGAATACGCAAATGTAAAAATCACATTTCACTCTACACCTAATTTCCCAAGAGTCATGATATCTTTCTGATCATGCAACAAGAATTAGGTACCCTAAATTAATTCCAGTTTTTAGAAGACTATGAGTAATAATGTGGTAGGTTTTAGTTACACCAACCAGCAAGATATGAAAGAAATAAATGAGAATACACTGGGTGGAAACGCATTAAAATTACCCAAGGCACAAGAAAAATGTATCAACTTTTTCACTTTAAAAGATTATTAGTCAAAATTAATGTTCAATAATTAATTAAACTAGTCAGTCATTTAATCAACATTTATGGAAGCATTACTCTGTGCCATTAGATGATAAACAAGTCGGACTGGATTCATGCTCTGAGGAAGCCAACCCCACGGAGAGGCGCAACAAAGAATAAAAAAGTAAATGCACAAGATGATTTCAAAATGGTGTAATTAGGAAGGGAGAGGAAGGAAGACAAATTTAGACTAGATGGTCAGGAGAAACTTCACTGAAGCGGAGACAAACAAAAATAAAAGTCTCATTCTTTAACACTATGTCTGGAGTGAAATACCATGGGTTCAATACGAGGCACTAGAAACTGGTGATTTTGCTGTTACCATGATAGTCACATAAATTGCAAAGGACTGAAGAAAATGAAATTATCATCATTCTGCATGCTCTAAAGTTATACATGAAGTATCAATGACGCTGACACAAAAAACACTAAAAATGAGGAAATGGCTTTGGAATCAAGCAATGGGCAGAGGCTGAAATTTTGAGGAACAAGGTAGAAAAAACCTGGATCGCCCCAACGTGCTATTAGAAATACAGATGTTAACACCTATATGAACATATGTTAGAGAAAACTACACGAGATCTCAGAAAATATTTTCATTGCCATGAACATGCTGCTGACAGACATATGGACTTTTCACGGTGCTGCTGGCAACGACTTGGATGGAAAGGAGGAACGCGTTATTATAAACTAGCAGAAAGGGGGTCCTTGTTACCTTGTGGCAGAAAGCTTAAGTGAATTACGTCCTGCAGTTATATGAAAACAGAAGGTATAAGCTATGTACTTGGGTATTTAGATGAGAAGATTTCCAAGCAAACTGTTGGAATGTGCAAGCTGTTTTCTTTTTTGCTGGTTATAGTACAACAGGAAAAGAAAAAAGATAAATTAAGAGAGTCCAAAATGAAAGAATGCTGTCAGGTCCCAAGAATTCTCCAGGCAAGAAACCGGCTGATAAAATTACTAAGCTGCAAACATGTGCTTCCTGTCATTAAAAAGGAAGGGCGGAGTCTAGCAGGATCACAGAGGATTCTTCCCAGGTCTTGAAACCTAATGTAGTCTGGACAGTGCAGGGGACCGGATGACTCCTTTTTTCGTTCCACCTTCTTTCTGAACAGGAAGATCTATAACCAATACCCTGTACTTGTCCCACCATTTTATTATAGCAGCAGGTGACATGTTTTCATGTTTCACAGGTTCACAGGTAGAGAGGAATTTTGTCCCAGGATGGATAACACCCACGATCTCACCCAAACTGAGTTCGATGATGAGATCTGGAGGATGGGATTTTGGACACTGTGCTGATGCTGTGATGGGTTGAGACTGTTGGAGATGTCGGGATTCAGTAAATGCATTTTACATAAATCTTTGGCAAACGGGGCAGACTGTGGAAGGCTGAATAATGGCCCCCAAAGATGCCCATGTCCCAATCCCTGAAGCCTGGGAACATGTCACCCTACACGGCAAAACAGACTGTGAAGATGTGGTTAAGACACGTCTCCTAGGGTGAGGTAGTTCTCCTGCATCATCCCGGTGGACCCGATGTAATCACAGCATCCCTGGAAGTGAAAGGACCAGCACAAGAGCAATGGTACATGAGACTCTACCAGCTACTGGTTCTGACGATGGAGAAGGTCCCATGAGCCAATGAGAGCAGGTAGCCTCTAGATAGAGGCTGGAAGAGGCAAAGAAACAGACTCTCTTCTGGGACCTCTAGAGGAAAATTAGCTCTGCTGACATCCTGACTCTAGCCTGGTGAACCCCATTTTGGACTTCTGACCTCCAAGGAATGTAAAGTTAATTACATTTTACATCATTTAAAGCCACTACATTTATGGAGCAAACATTCACTTTAAAATTATGTTTGCCTTATTTCTGCTCAAGTTTTTAATTAGTATTTAACAAGTTATGACAGAAGGCAGTCTAAGCACTACAAGATTAGGTGCTGTTGACCTTAGTTCATACAGCTCACATGCCATCTGGGATCTGAGCTTCCCCAATGTCACACTGTGGGAAGTCACACATTGGATAACTGCATATGCCAGAACATGTGACCAAGAAATATGTGACCTAGAAGTGCAACAAATACATTCAGGTCCTCCCATGGGAATCTGTGGTAGCTTGAACTTTCCAAGGCTGAGGCACGCATAACACAAACATGAAGACGGTGGTTGGATGCTCACTTTTTGTTTAAAAAACTATAGCAATCATTCTCAGTTTTAAATAACATCTCCCACTCAGTCCTAGAAGGTAGGCATTATATTTCCAAACATCTTCTACTAAATCCTGTAACACAGGCATTATATTTCCTATCACTGATAAATTTAAACAAGACTCATGCTCTTTATGGTTAAAAGAGGCCAAAAATAAGATTACAAAATGAGATCTGTACAGAAGAAAAAAAAATTAAGGAATGACATAACTACTGCAACATAGCAGACTTTCCTCCAATGAATATCTACAGTGATTTTCTCTAATTTCTCAAATAATAAAAGAACTATGAAAAGTTCTCATAAAAATCAAAAAGAATTCTTAAACCAATCTGCTTTTAGATACCATGTGCTTATTTTGGTCATCACACACTGTTAACATTCCTTTTTGGTTTACTTTGGTTGGTTGGATAATCATTCCCATCAATACTGAAAATGGCAAAGTATATGGTTTATATTCTAGGTTACGTCCTAATTCTACACAAGGTATTAACATAATTAGGAACTAATTAAGCACGTGACAAACTAAATGGTTGTTAGGGATGGATACAAGCACAACTTAAAATGATTCTGCCCCTAAACTGCTCACACTAGTCAGAGAAACAGGAAGGGCACACGGCTAAACAACACTAGAAACCAGAGCGCAATATGCTTTGCCATATGCCAACTGCTTCTATCTGGAGGAGGAGGGTGCCCTGAGGAGAAGAGCATAAGGATGGAGGGAAGTGAGGTCTAGAAGAAAGTTTTTATTGTGCAGGCAATGGAGAAGTCAGCAAAGGTTTCTGAGCAAGGAATTAGCATGCTAGGAAGAGTAGGCTAGAGGCAAAAGACCAGAAGCTGGAAACCTTTCTGGAAGTAGGCTGCCAGAGAACTTGAAACTACAAATTTTAAGAATGAGAAACAGAAGATACAGAAAAATCAACCCTTTCCAAACACACCGTAATACCACCTGTAGTGCCTATCAAAGTAACTGTTAACCTCAGGTAGGTGAGTGAGAGAGAAGCACAGAACCCATTTTGAAATACCAGATCCCTTTATTCAAGGAAATGGGCTTTCTGACATCTCAGATTCTGAGCCAATGCTAAGGAAATAGCTAAAGCAATGCAAAATCCAAAGTCCTGCAATGACAGAATTTCCCAACGAAGGAAGTCACAGGGCAAGTTTAAAGGGAACATAAAGATTAATGATGTATCTTCTTCAAGAGCTGGTTGCTGGTAGAATGGAAAAATATTCACCAAGCAGAAGAGATCTTACCCCTCACCACATTTTCACTCAACCTATAATATTTACAACAGGCTACAGAAAGAGAAAGGGTGTGGATTTTTGTTGTCTGTGAGGATCAGCTGGAGTGGAGAGGGTAATGAGGTGGACTAAAGGAGATTCAAAACTCAGGCTTAGAGTGAAATGATTTACGGAGAATGGATGAAAGCTTTACTTTTGTATAATCTAACCCTTTACATCTTTGAAAATTATAATATTTAAGAAGTACCCATCTCACTGAAAAAAGAGCCAAAACCTAATGATACAGCCCTTAAAAAAATGATAAACTGTAATATCCTCAAAGGTATGACAATAAAAAATGTTTTCCCCTCAGGCAATTAGCCATCTATAATGGAAAGAAAACTTTCATTATTAAAGTAAGTTTTTCTATCTAGGATTATTATTCTCATACCAACACATGAAAACTAATCCTAAAAACTTGAACCACTCAAACCCTGACCTAATTTCCCTTAGGTCAATGATTAGACTAGGTCCTCTCTTTTTTAAGGCCTAACTCACTGTTCCTAATATGGAAAGTGAAATATCGCTGATTTAAAAAAAAAAAAATTTAATTGTAACAGACACCAGCACCAAAGTTTTTACTAATATTGTGCATCTCATACCTGAATCCCTCAACCCAGATGTCTAAAAGACAATACATATATGCCTCAAGAAAAAATGCAATATAATGAGCTATTTAATATATTATCTTAAATATACTTTGGATGCTTTTTTGCCTTAAATGGAAAAAATTCATTTGATAAAAAAAAATAATTGAAGAGGAAGATGACCTGATATAAATGGAAGTGACAGTGGTTATGGATTACCTAGAAAACCATTTTGTGTTTCTAGTTGATTCAGTTGTGTTTCACACGGAACGATTTCATCGAGCCACTCACACATATGACTTTAAACATCCAAAGAAGAACCAAAGGTCAAAACTTCACTGCTAAAGACAAATTAGGGGAAAAAAAATGTTTTGAAACATTCCAAGAATAACATTTATGAAATAAGCCAGCATTTTGTTTATAGGAACTAGAGTGCCGGGACCCTAGGCAAAAGGGTAGAGGAGGAGTAAGACAGATAAGGAGGAAGAGGAGGGAGAGCTGGGCCAACAAGACAGGGGTGCGAAGAGATTTCCGTAGAGAGGAGATGCAGAGAAAAGCAAAACACCAAAGCTAGAAAAGACAGATGAAGGAATTCAGTTACCTAAAAAATATTACAAATCGTTCTGAAATCTTTCTAACATTACTAGTATAGAACAACAAAATCTCGTAATTTCCTCTGAAAATCATGACTCTGCTACACCTTCCTCATAACTCTCACTAAAGCTGGTTGTAGAGGTGCAACTTTTACTTCTACATTATATATTCAGCTATACTTAATTTTTAATCTAGGCTCTCATCAGAGATTAATTTTTACCCCCCCCCGGGGACTTTGGGGACTATCTGGAGACATTTTCAAGGATCAAAGGTTAAGGGGGCTGCTCTTGGCATCTAATGGGTGGAGGCCAAAGACCATCCTACAATGCTAAACATCCCACAACATACAAGAAGCCTGCACAACAAAGAATTACCCTGCCTAAAATGCCAACAGCGCTAAGGATGAGAAACACTGATCTCTTCTGAATATAGGCAAAAACCAACTCCTCTGACATTTATCCTGGTCCATCTCTCTCCAACAGACATCTAATTAAAGCATAAAACAACATCAGAGGACTCATTTTTCAATTGCTTTAAACATGGTGGATGGCTGGCTCAAACTAGAGTCACACTAAAATACACTGAAGAATACATCAGAGGAGGAGTGCAGAAACTGCAGGAAAAGAACTTTGTAATCTTCCTTCTGTTTCATTTTTGTCTCAAGCACATCCACATCAGAAGAGAAACATCTACATGTTTCCATATCAAGGTGTGTCGCTTCTATGCTCAATACACTAAAAATACACTGACCCAGGCAAAATATTTCTTATTAACATAAAAACTTAGGTAAACAGCATTAACTGAGAAAGATTTATGTTGGGGGCAATAGTGAAGAAAGCCACCCAGGTCTTTAAAATGCGAAGTTATTTCACAGTTTGCTAGCAAAATGACTCAGATCATTATTACTTTTAGTCATGCCAAGTTTGCTGCTTCTAAGCCTACTAGTAATGGAGAAAAAAACCCACCATTTTTCCTGCAGTCATTAAACCAATGAAACAGAAGCTTACTGAAAACAGGTTTGTGCAAGATTTCTCTTATTATAACTGTTCTAAAACAAAAGCAATCGCTGGAAGTGCAAATGAAAATTCTGAGAAATCTTTCACCTGCCTAAATAGCTATAGAGTGTGTATGTTGGGGGGGGGAAGCAAACAAAAAGAAAACCCTAATTCATAAATCTAAAACCTTACGCTGTGAATATTTTCCTAATGTATGTCCTTCAGTCAGAATCCTGGATTACTCTTTTTTTTTTTTTTTTTTTTGGTCTCTCCTTTCAAAAAGCTGGAGAAGACCTCCACATAGCGTTCCACCAAGAGAACAATACTAAGAACAAATAAAAGCCTGGCGTGTACCTGGCAAATCTCATTCATCAGAAACCGAGGCAGCTGGAGAGAACTGTTTTCCGCGTGACCCTTTTGCACCTTTCACATAGATTTCTCCCTTCGAGTATCTGCCTTACCTACTACCGGAGCAAACGTTACCCAACTTTGATGGTTTCCACGTCTCCACAGTAATAAAAAGCATACAGCACAGCCTACTTCCTTGGGCAAGGTAAACATAATCAGTGCTCCTTTTACACTTACTGAGTCGCCATAGGAAGTTAACAGGAAGGACACATTTCGATCCCACGGAACCTCACAAAAGGTGCACTAATTTCACAAAGCGAGGCACTCTTGACATGGGAAAACCACAACCGCGATGCGACACCTCGTACGAAGGGTTTTCAAGGGGGGAGGGGTGGTGTGCTTTCCCCGCCCCCCCCCCCTTGCCGCGAATGCCCCCTTCATCTTCAGAAGGCTGAGCTAACTTAGAGAAACCGGGCATACTCGCGACCCGCTCCTCGGCTCCTCGCGGGGCCCACACCAACGCCTGTGAGTGAAGTGAAGCTCCCACCCTCCCCCCCGCGGGCGAGTCCTCACCCGCCAGGGAGGAGGGAGGCAGGGGACCAGGGAGAGAAGCACCCGCTTCGGCTCTGCACCGCACCGGCCCCGCTCTCGCCCGGAAACCATCCCCCGGCGCTACAAGACGCGCTCTCGGCCGCTCTGGGTTCCCAAACGCGAGCGGCCCGTAGCGGCCACTGCGGGGCGCGGCGCCCAGCAAGCCGCCCGACCCCAGGGCCCCCCGGGACGCGCCTGGCCGTCCTTACCGAGCAGCAGCAGCTTGACCTCGCGCGCCGCCTTCTCGCCATCCTCACGGAGGTTCCGGTCGATCATCTTACTCCGCTCCACCGCCGCCTTATCCTCGGCGCTCAGCGTACAGCCCATTGTGCCAGGAGCGAGAGCTCGCCGCCGCTCCCTCCACGTCCGACGCGCTGCCTTCAAGCACAGGTGAATTCTTTCTTTCCGGGCGCGGGCGTTCGAATACCTCCCCACGCTGGCCACGAAACACCCCCACCCACTTCCTAAACGGAGCGAGGAAAGCGCTGTCTGCAAAGGAGCGAGTTGCACCGCGCGGCTCTTCCCCGAGGCCGGGTTCCGCTCCTGCGTCCCTCAGCGCCCCCGAAGTCCCAGGTTTTCAGGCTCTGGATACGGTGGCTGCCGCCCTCCCGCTGGTGGCCGCGCCGCAGCCTCAAGAAGCCCAGTGGAGCTCGGCGTCCGCGCGCCGCCGCGGCCCCGCCCCTGCCCGCCCCC